>NW_005842673.1:597197-682965 GCF_000455745.1 Alligator sinensis | reverse complement strand
GACACCACCTGGGTTAGGTGGAGGTCCTGCACACAGTGTAAGAACCTCCATGAGCAGCTTGTTTTGGCTGTCTGCTCCTTGCAGCAGATATCTGGGTAGTTCAGATCTCCCATGACCACCGCCTCCCTTGCCTCTGTGGCGTCTGTTAGCTGTCCAGAGAATACATTGTCTAGCTCTTGATCCTGTTGAGGAGGCCTGTAGTAGACCCCCACAACCAAGTCCTTTTCCCCTGGCCCCCCCTGGATCCTGACCCACAATGCCTCAGTGTTCCCCTCCTCTACCCCCACCCTTGATGGTGGAAGACGTATACTGCTCCTTAACATAGAGTGCTACCCCCACATCTTTTTTCCCCACTCTGTCACACCTATACAACCTATACCCCTCAATGCCTACCGCCCAGTCATGTGTAGAATCCCACCATGTCTCGGTTAGTCCGACTAGGTCATACTGGGTGCTAGCAAGCAAGAGTGTGAGCTCCTCTTGCTTGTTCCTCATGCTCCTGGTGTTTGTATAAAGACATTTTAGTTGCCCAATGGGGGCTCTGGGTGCCCCTGTACCTTGATGGTGTGTGTTCCCTTTATTACTTACCTGGTGTGATCTGGCATCTTGTTTGTGGTTTATCAACCCTAGGCTCTCTATGACCACAGGTTCCCCGACCCCCATTGAGCCTAGTTTAAAGCTCTTCAGAGGAGATCAGCCAAACTGTGGGTGAACGGATACTTGCTTCTGGGAGAGAGATGAAGATCATCATCTCCCAGGAAGCCTCCTCCCTGGAAGTGCTGGTCGTGGCTGTAGAATCCAACTGTCAACTAATACTCTTTGGGTCTGAGCCCGGAGCCAGTTCCCCAGGCATCAGACCATGGGATGGTTGAGGCCACAGCTCCCCAGCTTAACTATGAGGACATCATGGGAGAGCAAGTCGAAGGCTTTCTTGAAATCCAGATATATGACATCAACCTCATCTTCCTTGTCTAGGCAATGCATCACCTGGTCATAGGAGATGAGGTTGGTCAGGCAAGACTTTCCTGCCACAAAGCCATGTTGTTCAAAACTTGTTCCCTCTTCATGAATATTCTTGCATATAATATTTTTCTTGTCTAATATTTGTCAGGAAATTAATAATGGCGAAGCTAAAATAGTGCTGGAGCAAATTTGATATTTTTTTCCTAATAAAAACCACAAACATGCTTTTTCTAACATGTGCCCAGCTCTCAGTTAAATCCATGGTAGTAAAGAGCAGTAGATTTGTATGTTAGAGACTGCTATGTAAGTGTAAAGCTATTCATTACTAGAGTAAAGGTGCTTTAAAAATTGGTAAATAACCAACATGAGACCACATCTTGACAATATAAATCATTAGGGCACAACAGGGGGAATAATAGATTACAGGCTTTCATTCTTCAGGCAGCTGGAGACAGGCATCCTATTTTGCTTGTAGAATTTTAGGATCACAGAACTGAACCTTGGAACTGCTGAGAAATTAAGTCTGCTGGAGGCCTGATCTGGCCTGTCCCTGGGTTAGAGGATGGAATGGCTAATTGCTCTCACCTGAGAGCTGCAGCTTTCAGTTGGCAACAGCTTTGGGTCCTATGGTCTCGGGGCCTCATGGGGACTTGAAAGGAGATTTCAGGCTAATTGTGTATCTTGAGAAGGTACAATAATAAAAAGGAAAACTTGAATATTAGTCCCCTCCTTCCCATTTGCTACAGCGGCCATCTGTCCATGGAATTTAGTACATTTGTATGAAATATCAAAAGTAGTTTCACCTTCTATTGCCAGTATCAGACTCTTTTTTCTCCTAAGCACAATCTTGACAGTTGGAAAGGTAGAGAACAGTAGCCCTGGTTAGCTAAACATCCACATAGATGGTGTCTTAGTATTGCTGGACAGGTTCTAAAGTTTTAGTCAGATCTACACCAATACATTTTTACTTTTTAATGACTTGAAATTCAAAATTATTTTGTACAAAGTTTTAACATATCACATCATGTCTTTTGAAACACTCTTTATATTCAGTAAGATAACATCAATGAAAACCAAATACAAAAAAGACCATAAGAAATGTCTGTGTGTATATATATATATACAATATGTATGAACAGCATCATAGCACACATATAACTAGTTGTTTGTTAAATAAAGCCATCCAAGGACTTTGAGGTTTGTTTTTCAGTTGTGAACTCTGGTGGTCTTTTTTGCATTCTTTGTCAATACTAATGCATAAACTTAAAAAATAGAAAAGATTAACATTAGTGTTAAAAAAATCAATCTAATTGATGTCTATTTACTCTGTAAATACATTAGCTACAAATTTAAGTGAATTTTGTTTCCACAAGGAAATTATGATTCGATTTATGGTTTGGCTTTTATTAAATTGACTAAACTTAGAATTAGTATTAAACCAGAAACGTTCAATACTTTAGTCTCCAATGGCACTTTTAGTGAAGAAAAAAAAAGTGTGTGATCATAGCCGTGGTTACAACTCATGCTAAATTAATTGTGTTTGTACATATTATGTACACTGACACTTGTAACAGGTCATCATCTGACTAAATGTCACAATTAATTTCCATATTCTCATTGAGCTACAAATCTCAAGGGTTGCAGCTCATTCATTTGAGCTCTAGCCTTACAAATCTGATTTTTTGTTCATCAGAGGAAAACAAAATTCTGTCCACCCATTTCTATTAAATTCCAACCACTGAGGTACCTTTGGGGAACATATGACTATATACCAAGTTATATAAATGCCTAAACTACAGATACTAAGCTAGGTAACCCAATACCAAAGTGAAAGTAAATGGAATTTATGTGTTTGATTTATTTAAGCACTTCTAAATAATCCTATTAGGCTCAAACCTCCCTCTAGAGATGCCTAAAATCTGTATAAGTATCTCCCATTTTCTTCAATATGAGGGACAACTCTTAACAAAAATTGTAACTCTGTCTACTGATCATGCCAAGTTCAGAAAGGACTAGTGATCCTAGATGCCTGATCTGAGACAGCTTAAGAAGTCTTGATTTTTACAAAAGGCAGACCAGCTTACCCTCCCTCTGAAAGTCACATTTCTTTTAAGTGTCTGAAGTCGAGTACTAAATAGTAAGAAGAATATTGCCATGACTTATTTCTGAATTCTTGACCAAGGTCTTTAATTTGGTGGAAGGAAAATCTACTTAAGTTCCAAATCTTATCTAATGACACATAAACCAAATTATTTCCATTACACTAACTTAATATATGTTGATGGCTACATTGACTTCATGGCTTTTTATGTCATGACTTTCTATGATAATATTCAGTAGTATAATACAGGGTAGGTGGGAGGGGCATGTCCCCTGGGCACTAGAAGGAAGTAGAGGAAGTGCCTAGGTGGTTTTTTGCCCTGTCAACATGGGCTTCACCAGCAAAAAAAAAATGAGGTGAAGGTTGCTCTGCCTTATGCTGAAACCCAAGGTATGGTGTGGGGAGAGCTTGAAGTGTGAAAGAGGACTGGCTTGGATGCAATTTTCCTCTATTATGCCTCTGATCATATTAAATCATCTGGCCTGTCAAAAACAATATGTTATCATGTAATTAAAGACTGTGATACAATGCATATACCCCAGTGGGGAGCTTTAAATCTGACATTTCCTAACTTAGAAGTGCTTAACTTTCAGAACTTAATTTTTAAAAGTATAACATTTATTAATATTTTAAACAGTGAAAAGGTAAAAGCAAAATCCATCAGCCCAGAACCTCTTTCAGTGCACCCCATGCATCGTCAGCCTGGTCATATCAATAGTACTAACGTCTACCCATTTGAAGTACAAGACTACTTACACTAGCTAATCACAATAGGAGGCTGCTATTGTCTGTGCAGAGCCCTAACTCTATAGATCCATTGCAACATTTTGAAAAGCAGCCCTGGCTTATGAGTCTTTATGGGCCCTGGGTAGGGGTAAAGAGGGGGAGCCTGACCCATGTATCCTCCCATGTGCTTGCATAGCCCTAATTGGCTGGATGGTTGGCTCCCTACCTTCACTTTCTGCTGCCAACTCAGTATTTGGTTAGAGCTGGGATGGGCAAAATGGTGGATCCAGATGGCAGCTGAACTCTATTTCCCAGCAGCCCCTGCCCACATTGTTGTGGCCAGTTTCCATGGAGACCCTTGGAGCAGCAGGATCATAACAGTGCAGGGCCAGTGTTTTCTTGGAGACTGGCCTAATTAGTGCTGGCAGGCTACATGGATGGGGGTTGCTGCCTTGGTGCTGGGATTTTGTGGCAGTATGCTGTCACTATGCTATGTGACAGCATAGTCCAGATCTGGGGCAGGGCTGCAATCTGCTGCCTGTACACCCTGCCAGGGCAGAGCCATGATCTGCTGCCTGCATGCCCCTCCCTGCCCAGGGTATGCAGGCAGCAAATTACAGCTCTGCCCTGCCTCTGGCCCACACTGTCACAGCCATAAGATCCCAGACTCAGCCCCAGAGCAGCTCCCTGCCCAGCTGCACACTGTGCCAGCACTGCTTGGGCTGGTCTCCATGGAAAAACTGGTCCTACACTGTCACAGCCCCACCACTCCTGGGGTCTCCATGGAAACCAGCTATAGCAATGCAGGCAGGGGCTGCTGGGAAATGAAGTCTGCCACAGGCGCGATCTGCCCACAGACTGAACTTTGCCTTCCCTTGGGTTAGAGGATGGAATAGCTATTTGATGTGCTTGTTTTCAAAGATATTGTGCTACTACTGACAGCGTATCAGAGTTGAGGGGTTAGGAGCCAGTCAGGAATCAACCTGAGCATTTGGTCTCCAAGGCATGCACTGCATGTGAGCATCAGGGGAAACAGAAACAAATCTATTACTCTAGGACTGAGTTGCTGATGCTAGAGGGGCCACTGAAACTGTTTGTAACTGCCAGAAGTGTAGCTCCTTTTGGACATCTTGAATTTATGCTGTAGTTCCATAGCCTGCCTTCTCGTTGGAAAGATGTTAGGGTTTCTCTGTGTTACTAAATCTTTTCAGATAGACATGTGCATTAAAAGAATGTTTGAGTGACTTCCTGATGCACAAAATAAGTCGTTTGACTTTGGAGCAACCTAGAAAGAGGAAGCTCCACAACACCTTCTGCTGCTGAAACCAACTACTAGAAAAGAATATAAGCTAGACAAGAACAAAGACACAGTAGGTTCTTTCTGAGAAGAAGTGTTGTTCAATACATGGGATTTGAAACTGTGGTATTAGAAAGCAGGATTCTAATCCTAGTTTCTGTACTCAGTGGCATATGAGCCATTTCTTAATAAGAGCTGTGAATGATAAAGACTTATTAACTGCTGTCAACATAAAAAAAAAAGGCCTAGAATTTCTCTGTCTCTGGTACTGAGTTGTTATTTTTATGGAATTGTTACATAGTGCAATACCTAAAGGAAGGCCACTAACTCTTTGGCTTGTGTTGCGGGTAGACACTGGTCTGGAGGAGAGTAGTCTAGTCTTCTCATTCCACCTTCTTCCATTGTAAATGTTCTAGAAGGAGCTTTACTATGTATCTACTTTTGAGGGCTCCCAGTGCATGATGCCATGTGTTGGCAAGAGGAGCCCAGCTTTAGACAGTCTGGGGGTTTTGGTATACTACCAAAGCAGTAGAAATGTCAGGCAGAGCAGGCAAAAGGTTATTTTATAATCCCAAATGAGAGCAAAATGTCATGTTATAAGCAAAATGTGCCTCTTAACTGTATCACTTTTTGCCCAACAAAGATTAAACATTGTATTTTAGACAGAAGTCAAACTTTTCAAATAAAAGGCTGTTCTAATGTAAAATGTTAGTGATTTTTTTGCGAACTCACACAGTGAAATACAACAAAACATATGCATTCATTACCCCAGATCTAATAAAAAATAACCTGGACAAAATAACTGTAAGAAAAAAATGAGTCAACCCCTCCATCAGAACCAACATCATTGCTTCTGAACCCTCAATTCCTTACAAGCATGAGAGGAAAGGCTGAGCACTTTAATGTTTCTGGAGGCTAATATACTTGGGCTATTATAAACCTGGGTGGGAAAGCATTTTTTGGCATCAGCCAATGAATTTGCCTTGGGAACCTAGTACGTCATCTCTGCTGAATGAACTTAGTATTTCTCATAATTCTGAAATTGTTTTTAGAATTCATATTCTTAATTTTTCAGGCTCTCATGAACATGTTCACATTTTAAAAAACACTGTTATTAAGGGCAGTGGACCTGATAGTTCTAAGACAACTACATGTAGTAAAGAGTTTTCCAGTACTGAAACATTGTATTATTCCCTTGTATTTTTCTGGTTTCATTTTTGTTTCTTTCTTTTCTTTTTTGTTAGTGGTTGCCTAGTTATACTCTACAACATTAGATACAAATGTCATCTTGGCAAAATTATCTTTTAAAGCCCAATTCCTATGTTTTCTCTTCTGAAGTCAGACAGACATACCTGACGAATATTTTTTTAAGGAGTTTGGATAGAAATATTTATCACCCTACAATCATTGATAAGAACATGATGTAACCTGCACTAAATTTTCCTGATAAAATAGTTTAAATTACAGTTTTGAAATTTCACTTTTACTCCATTTCTTAAAAGTTAAAAGGCATGAACACACCTTATGAGTAAACCTTGTACTGGGAAAGGCAAAGAACTTGTATTTTTTCCTTTGAAAATTATTTTATCATAAGAAGAAAATGCAGCAAAGTAGAAAAAAAGCTTTAATTTTCTTAAGGGATGACAGCAGTTTGAGCAAAGACTTAGCTATATATGCAGAAAATACTTTTGACCCTACAATGACTTGTGTATCTTTTGTAGGTGTAATAATGGCAGCAAACAGTTAGAATTTATCCAAAAGGGACGTGTACTCTGCTCTTACTCTGAAAACTACCTTTGGTGATAATGACAAATCTATGAACGACAAATCAATGTAAGCTTTATACATTCCAATAAATCTAATTTTCCTTCAGTGACTATTAGAATCCATGTGGGATATTTGAATGTATAGGGCCTAATCACGTAAGCAGCTGGAAAGAAAATAGAAAAGGAAATAAGACTGGGGCAAAAGGAAGGTTCTTTTGATAGATCCGTGTTGGAGGAGATGAGATAGCTCTTAAAAAGACTCCTGAGACTCTAGTTAAATTATATCCTATGTTATCTTGATTGTGGATCAGCTAATGATTTTATTGATCCACATTTATGCTCAGTGTTTTATGGTTCCCTGAATCAGACTATTAATTTCCCAATTAATTTACCTGCAGTTCATCTAGAAGGATGCCTTAATTGTGCCAAGATTCTCAAAAAGAAAAGAAAATGTCCTTCCTATTACAGGTAAAATTACAGAGATATTTAAGGATCCAGAGGGAAAACTGGAGGGTTAAAATTTATACTAAGATAGTAATTTTTTGTGGATCATTTCAATTTTGCTGTCAAGGTAATCCCAGAATTTAGAGGTTTTGCATGCTGGTTAGCAATAGCCACTGCTGAGATAAAAAAGCTTAATTATTTGATTGGGCTAATAGTCTGCAAATATTATCTCAGAGGTATTTCTGGAAACATTACATGAAAAAGCCAGGGTGACAGGATGGGTTAATAATTTAAAAAAATATTTGTGGACAGACTGAAAATATATACAGGTTCATATAGTATTACTGAAAGTATTGAAAAGTTTATAAAACACAGTAAGAAACTTACTTAACAATTCCTAAAATATTATTATAAGAACTATATTAACATGGGAACGTAATGTATTTCATATAGCATTGGAATTTTTAAATGTATTGTCTTTAGCTTTTATAAAATATATTTTATTACAGACAAATATAAAAAAAAATCTAATTGTGTACAATAGTGCTTTTTGTATATGACATGCATTTTCAGTAGACAGTAAATTTTCTATTGATTGAATCAGAAGAATATTATCATTGATATAGTTGATACTGACCAACGCAACATGAATGTTAAGTTGGTACTGATTTCAACTAGAACTATAAATGCATGTGCAAATAGCAACTCCATGTAATCAGAAATTGTCCTGTGAAAATTGCCACTTCAGAAATCAAGCCTTTTCCTTTACAGCCATGGAGAGCTCCTAGCAACAGAACTTTCCTATCTCTCTGTATTGATCATAGGCAGGAATTAAATTCACCTCTTGCAAGCAAAATCACTTTTTCAGTAACTACATCTTTATCCCCTAAAACTGGCATTTGTCCTCACAAATCTTCAGAATCAGTCAAAAACAGGTTATTCTATGTTCTGTTCTGCCCGTTTCCTTGTTATTCTCCAAGCTACTGCACAACTGAAATCTTGAGCTAGGTACAGACATTCAAACAGTCTGAGGTGGAATTGTTCAACTCTACAGGGGTTTCTGTAGGCTGCGTAGGTTAGATAGGGAGTGAACAGAACAGAAGTTGCCTTTGGGGGTGGGGGGTGGGGAGCAGGCAGACTTCCTGTAATGGCCAGTGGGTTGGGGGTGCTCAAGCATATCTCCCAGCATGACTCATGGCTTCCCTGAACTGCCAGAGATTGCTGAATGTCCCTGTCCCTGCTTCCCCAGTCGGCCTCAGTGACAGGCATCTCCTGCCTGGTCTACATTCTGTCACTGTGCCTGCTTGTAGGGGATATGGGGAACCCTGAATGGGCTCCCACATGCCCACCCAGGGGCCCCCATGCCCCCCACAGGCCAGCATAGCACCAGGGGGCTGGGCACAGCTGAGTGTACCTCCCCTGTCCCCCCATCAGCATCAGCTACTGTGCTGACTCAGCTGTGAGAGCCTGGGGGCATGGCTGACTGGACTCTTGTCTGGAGCACCTGAGCATGGCTCCCTGTGAGTGGGGGGTAACAGGGACCTTCAAAGGTGTGTAGGATGCCAGCAGAAACCAGCTTAACTTGATTTGCAAGCAGACACGGTACTGAACTTCAATTCACCGGTCAAACCTAGATCAATGCCACTTCCATCCACGTCTATCTTGGACCAGGGTCCACCATTTCTGAACCAGTTTACGTGCTCTGAACTTCCGTTCTGTTACAGGTATAGACCAGGTTCCAACCACCTAAACTGGAAACAGTGTAATGTCTATACTTGGCCTTATTTTCTTTAGAAATGTAGAAAGTTTCCAATTAGTCAAAGGAAGGATTTTAAGGGATATTTTTTTCCCCTTGGAAAAAATATTTCCTTCCCTATTTCCTAAGCAAAAGGTCTTTGGATGTAAGCCCTTTCTCTAAAAAGTTTGTTTTGGCAGGAGACCAAAGTTTAAACCAGTAGAAAAACACAACACAGTGCATTTAATGTTATAGTTACAAAAGCCTTTTTAAATAAGATTATCTTCTTCAATAAAATAATTTGTATGTGTTATATGTAATGTATCACAATTGTTATCCATTAACAAAACCTACTTCAGATAGCATGTGGTCACTCACTCCTGAACTTTTCAGTGATTAAAATTAACACTGGAAAATATGACAAAACTTAACAAATCTAGAACTCTTGGTTCAGGGATATACCTTTTATTAGACCAACTAAGAATTCACAAAATTCCCTGAGCCAGATGAAGGGCATGTGAGCCTGAAAGCTTGCAGAAAAAGATTTTTTGTGGGGGGTACTTCTCAGTTGGTCTAATAAAAGGCATCACCTCTGAACCAAGAGTTCTAGATTTTTGCATTTCTTTTTGTCTTAGACCAACGGGGCTACCAAATACATCCCTGAAACTTGGAAGATAGCAAATTTTAGCCAATTCTGGATTTTAAACTTCATTGCTGAACAACAAGAAAGATTTCTAAAACCTCCCTGCATGCCATCTGACACCAACAGGAAGTAAATCTCTCCGATTTGAGTAAGAAAGAGCAACTCACAGAGGCACCTGCATGGACCCAGAGGGACAAACTTCCATCTTCAGCTCCCTCTGTGCAAAAATGAAGTTTATTTCCTACTTATGGGGTATTTTAACCATCTTTAATTTTCCCTGAGCCAAATGAAGGGCTTGTGAGCCCAAAAGCTTGCAGAAAAAGACAATTTTTTTTACGAATTCTTTGTTGGTCTAATAAAAGACATCATCTCTGAACAAAGAGTTCTAGATTTTTGTATTTCTTTGTCTTAGACCAGCACAGCTACCAAATACATCCCTGACAGAACGTAGAGTCTTGTGAACCTATTAGATTTTTTTTCAGTTTGCAGCATTCATCTGGCTTTGTGAACATTTTTCTTGTTATTCAAGTCCATTCCTTTCTCAGGTCAGGTTCACTTCAAAAAATCATCATACCTTATGAAAAAACCCTCTGATTTATTAGGGATGGAAAGTACTTGTGATAGAAAAAATAGTTTTTATAATCCTATCCAGTCTTAAGGGACTGTGACTGAAATAAAGTTTCAGCACTTGTGTGTGATGCCCTGTTTTTGCAGCATTTCTACTAGATTTCCAAGAGCCCTATTTATTTTTTTACCATATTCCCTTTGATATTTTCCCTTTTCTGGCTTTCCTGTATTTGTTTATTTTTTTAAATGTATATTTGATCAGGTATCATCTAACTAGAAAGTTACCCTCAAAATATTACATTTGGTTCATATTTCAAATTTAAGTTCTGGAGCATTTTTTTAAATGTATGATCTAAAGGAGTGCAATAAAATGAGGTGTATTCACTTGTTTGCCTAGGATGGCACAAAGTCTTCCATATTCTTTGTTTTTGTGTTTGCTGAATTTCTTACCAAATGATTTTGTATGTTTTCAAATGCATTGCATTTCAAATAAAGTCTTTTTTCAAATCAGAGGAGAATAATGAGATTGACAAAGGCATAAGGGAGGTGTTTCACATGAGTGACTAGAGTAGTGAGTCTCAGCCTTTTAGACTAAAGACACCTCTTCTTTGTGAACTTTTGTGAATTGAGCAGCACCCATTTAAGAAAACAAATTTATATTTTACAGTGGTTACTTCCTTGCAGATGGGCCAGGCAGTGAGGGCAGGTCAGAGGCCAAGCAGAGAGAGGCCTGAGATTGCACTTAGCTTCTTTTGTCTTCCCAGCACCCTGGTTGAGTCTTTTAAAAGCCTACAGGGAAAAGGAAGATGTAAAGAGGCACAAATGACATTTTCAGCAATAGCGTGCAAAGATTATATTGTATCTGATTCAAAACTTAACATGAGATTCCATTATACGTATTCCTTTGCCTGGTTTTTCTATGAATAACTTGCAATGGTGCTTCACACAATGGAATCAAGGAACTTGGTTTGATTCAGGGAGATGAAAGCAGCCATCTGATAATTTACTTCACATTTACTTTGTCGTGAGGAAAGGGTGGCAATGGCAGGGGAGAAAAAGATAATGCTGTACTGTGCTTATACCAACATACTCATCAGTTTTCCAGGAGTAAAAGAGCTGTGGCAGAGCAGAGATGGTTGTAATAAGCTAAAAATAACAATTTGTGTGCTAAGCAGGTGCACTGAACAGGGTGAAGCAATCTATACTTGGAGACTGGCAGCATCTGAGACTCACATGGTCACACTGCAAAAGATATGCATCATTAGTCAGACCACTTAGATCACTGGTACCAATAAAAGGCTTGAATTTTCTACTTGGACTCAAAGCATTGGACACTCCAGCTGCTGCATTGTTTTAGCAAGTGTCAGAAGAAAACTTGAAGGAACTTTAAACAACTCCTGGATTGCAAAACATTTGTCTCCATCAGTGGGGAATATCTTGGAGTATGCAATATGTATACTTATTCAACAAACCCTGATTGTGTGGGAAAAGACATGAAAGAGAAAACATGGTATATTACAGGCTTCCTTATTATGACAGCATTTATAACAACTAATGAAGGTTTTGTAGGTTTCTGGTGCTCTTACCTGCTAACCTACAACAGCTCCATAATCAGGGATGGCCAAAATCCAACATTTCCATTTTGAAAAGTATATTTGGGTTTCAGAATTTGGTTTTACAAGTTAAAAACAAGCAAGCAAGCAAGCAAGCAAACAAACCAAAAATCCCTACCAAGTGGTTCAGGATTTGAAGGTTTTTTTGGACAGATGTATTTTTTTTTATTTAGTGGGAGTGGCAGTGTTGTGAATAGAAAGGCTAGGGATAGAAATTACACATAAACAAGTATAAGTGATTGAAAACTGGTTCAAATCTGTAATACAACAGAAGTTCAGTGCAAATAAGCTGCTTTCAAAATTGCCGAAACTAGTTTAGGATAAATCTGGATGCATGTCGTATCAGACTTCACTGATTTAGGTTAAATTGATGTATTGACCTTCTGTCCCAGATCCCCACCAGATTCAAGTTAACTCACAGTACTCCAGCATCCCAGGATGCTTCGCACCTCCCTTGTAACCCTGGCCTTCCTCTCCCCCTCTTGTAGGGTGGCTGGACCAGACTTGGTCCAAGCTGTCTGCTCCAGCTGAGCAGGGAGACATGCTCTAGTGCCCTTCTAGTTCTGGCCTGAGCCACTGCAGGCATGCAGCTGCATTTCTGGAATCAAAGTGTCTGTTCACTTGCTTATCAGTTCAATCTATGCAGCTTAGACTAACCTGCAAAGATTGAAATGATTCAGCCTTGGGCTTTTTGACTTTTTGTGCTAAGCCAAAGTGACCAACCCCAGAATAAAAAAAAAAAATAGTCACAGAAAATTCACACAGCAATTCATTCCCCCTTATCCCAGATTCATTCTAAACTAAGCCAATTCACACAAAGCTAGAGAGTCATTCTGTCTCTTTGGTTTAACAAATATTCAAAGTATAAAAAGATTTTAACACAGAGAGAAGGGGTGAGAAACCTATTCTATAACCTGGGCATCTTTGCTCTGTCTGTTTTCAAGCAGAGGACTCCAGCATGGGCCTCCAGTTCCTGTTTATTGCTATAACCATCAGGCTGTTCAGGGGTCTGCCCCTTTTTCTCCAAATTCAAATCTTGGACATATATCGGTCAATACAATGCATTTCCAAAACATTGTTCATTTTTGACAAACCAGCTTTTTCTAACACAAGCATTGCATTATATCAAAAGTTCCCAAGTCAGGTCTCTACATTCTATGGAATAATGTATTAGGCCAAATTATCTATCTTGACAGAACTCTGTTTGACAGAGGATGGAGGATATGAAGACACTGGACACAGTTCTGACCTCAGCACAACTCTTGAGTTGCCCAGTAGCAGTTCCAGCCATGAAAAGGTAGAGCACAGGCCAGGAGGTGAGTGGAGCAGCATACGAGCATTCATTCTTGTGAGGGAAACTCTCTCGCAGGGGAGATCAACACCTGGAAGATCTTTGTCCCAGAGGAGGCATGTTTTATCCAAGAGAAGTTGTGAATGAATGCTTGTATGTGCCTAGTTTCTACTCGGAAAGTGACGATTGTCTCGGTAGAAAAAAACGGCCTGTATGTGACATTACCGATACAGTTGTTAATAGAACCCATTTCCAGTGGAGGATAGCCACAGTAGGGAGAGACTCCAGCATGTCTATTATGGTCTGTGTGTCCCACAAGTAGTGGACACTATGTAACAGTGCACAGCAAAAGACAAAACTTTAATTGCCTGAAGCAAACATGAACTGCACATTTTAGCAGATTGTCCCCTTTACCACCAAAGAGATACGGTACAAAGACAAGTTTTCCTCTTTGATCATATGCTTCTTACTAGATACGTACACTAATTCTATAATAGTTCCATTTCTGACCATCTTTATCTATTTACTTCTACTAATACATGTCATGAACAAAGATTCTGAAGACAAGTTGCCAAACACAGCAAGAAAGACTCTAGTAAACACTTTTTTCGTTATAATCTAATTGTAATAATTTGCTATGTAAGAGGATACATGATTCTTTATATTCAGTATAGCTGGAAATTACTTCGTTTTTCCCATAAGAAAAAAAAAACACATAAATAAAGCAGGCATAAAAGAATGGAAGCAAACCTATGGGGCATTTATAATCGGACATATTTGTGCATCTAGCTAAGATAAGAACTCTCATACAGTTTAAAATGGGAGACCTTGAAATACAGTAGAATACAAATGCTTTGGTGCACAAATTCTAGATGAAATTAATTTTTTGACATACAGATTCCCATCTTCCAATACAGGAACAGAGAATACTGTTTTACTGCTGACTATCTTAAGAATAAAATAGGACACATGCAAGACAATCTCCATTTACACTGGCTTTATGATGTCCATTTTAATTCATCATTGGCTGAAATAAAATTAATAATAAAAACAACAGACTTTAAAGCTTAATACAGTCTTCTTCTACTTCATCATATGATGGTTTTATAATATTGTTACTGGCTTTTGATCTAAGTTAATAAATTCATACCCATGCTTCATAAAAACCAAAATGAAGCATCCTCATACATTAAAAAATACACATCAGAACTCCAATTTGATCACAGCTCTGAAAACTAGAAGCACAGGAAAATGATCCTAATCATCTTTATGAAAACTGTACAAGCGAAGTCCAGGCACGGTTCCAAAAGAAATCAAGATCAGGCCTCTCAGTTGAGTTAAACTTATTCATGTAGTGATATTTTAGATCATAAAAATGTCTTGAACACTCCACAGAAGAACAGAGTTACAGCAAGCACACTACCTTGATTTTCTTTTTAAAACAGTCATAATTGGAGTTCTGTGGAAGACAGTCTTTTGTATAGTTTTCTATCCTTGATAGCTCAGGACACATGCAAACAAATTTCTGTAGCACTGCATTTTTCAGTCTCCTCAAACCTGGTTTGTGATGAACCATCAGAGAATGCAAGTTCCAAATCTAGCAGCTGCTGTATGAGAAGGCTCACACATCCCACATAATGCAATACCAGCAAAGATCACCAAGACATCCCTAGTAGATTCAGTTACAAGATAAAGATATCTAGCCCTGCCTCATCTGTTTTAACAAATGAATTAATAATTCATTGTCCATAAGAATGAGAAGAACTACTCATTAGAACTCTTCATAAAAATTAGGAGACATGGGACAAGTTTCTACAGCTGTGGAGATATTTTCAAGCCAAAATGGGTGAGCTCGTTTTGGAGAAGCTTTGAATAAAATAATAATAATAATTTGATTCTCAACTAATGTTAAATCCCTTTAACAGCTGCTGTTGTTTTTCCCCGCCCTGGTTTACTGTTGTAATCTCATATGAAGAAAAGTTTAACAGGGTTTGTTTTTTTTAATTTTATGGCTTGCTAATGCTATAAACAAATATACTTTTGTTGTTGCTATAGCAAAGTATTTTTGTACAAGTGCTATGCTTTGCTTTAATAATGAATTCATTTTACTATAAATAAAAATGGATCAGTGATGCATGCCATTTACACACTGCAAGTCAGTGATGCTTTAACACTTGTGATAACATGAAAATTATTTATTTTCCATGTTACTCTAAAAGCTTGTAATTGTATTTTAGGGTCTCAAAGAAACTCAAAATCATCAAGAATGTTTCTGGGAGACAATACCTGTGACAAACATGCATGTTAGATTAATTCAGGCAAAACTATCACATGCAGTGTTTTAATCTGATAGATACCATCAGCATTTAGTGAACATCAAAGTAGTACTGTAAGTTCTTTAATGTCGTTTTGCAACCAAATATATCAGTTCAGATAGTAGAGTATTGTGGCCTTCTTGCATGCGAAGATGATGGAACAAATGAAACAAATAAAAAAGAATGTAGTGCTTAAATGCAAAGTATCACACATGGTTAGGGTTTGTGCGTATGCGTGAGTGCGTGTATGTACACACATGTCCTAGCATGAGAATTTAGGTTAGATTGCCTCTTTATAAATTTTCACTTTTTAGGGTAGTTTTACTCCCTCCTTTCCTTAGGTCAGTGATTCTCAATTTTTTTGGATGGGAGGCACTCTTCATTGGACTCAAGGCACTCCTCCATAACTTTTGTAAATTGGGTGACACCCAATTTCGAGAACTAATCTAATCTATTTTTTTACAGTGCTTATCTCCTTGTGGAAGGGACGGGCAATGGAGATGGGGGATTGTCTGGGCAAGGGTAAGCCTTAGCCTGCACACCCTGGTTGAGAATCACTGCCGTAGGTACTCAGGTACCATTGAATATTAGCACTTTTGAAATTCAAATGTAATTGAATGAATATTCATGCTAAGAACATATTTTTACTTCCCCTTAGGCCTCTGGTGCATGTTCATTTAATGACACAATGGGATCTGATTCTTGATCACAATGATCATGCTCCTTGCCACAGTACACATGCATGACAAGACACACAATTCTGAAATTGGGGATCAGATCCCAGTCATGCCATTATTACTTGCCAATGCAGGGGGAGCCTAGGATAATGATTATTCTGGGCTTCCCCTGCACTGGCAAGTTGAAAGCCAGGTGTCGCAACTGCACACGTCCAGTTCAGAACCCAGGGCTGTCCAGGCACATGACAGAAAATCAACTGACTGTTGATCCCAACCTTAGACAGTCCTGGGTCCAGGTCACCCTTGGCTGTCAGGGTAGGGGTTTAAAGTCCCTTTGATTCCCCTGCCAGGAGCATCTGAACCCCTATGCCCAGCAGCCTCGGTCTGGAAATTTGATGGTGGGCAAGTGGTGGCAGTTAACACTTCCACAGCTTCCCTGCCACCAATTTTTGAAGCCCCACATGGCTGCATCAGGCTCCAGCTGGGCTGTTTCTGTGTGGCTGGATTGGGTTCCAGTTGGGCTAGCACCTTATGCTGCATCTGATCCATGAACAGTTTGACACAGCTAATCTGGCCCATGGGATAGAAAAGTTGGGTATCACTGTTTTACACTATATGTGAAACATGTTTATGGCTTATTTCTCATTTTATGGTGTCTTAAATTGGGTGGATGTGTAGCACCCTTCCCATTTATGCCAACATTAACACTTAAATCACTGCATGAATGTAACATGTAGAGAAGGCCTTAGTCACCAATTTGATTTTTAGCTGGTTTACATTACACTAGATGTGATTGATTTTTTTTCTCCCAAAAGGCTGAATATTTAGCTATTTGTGGGAGCAGCATATGTAATTCTTCTTTTTAGGGCAGATAATTTTCTTCGTGAGGATTATCTGCTACTGCAATTCCTGTTTTGAGAATTAGAAAGAGACAGATTGGAAGTTTTGGGTACTTAAGTGCTTCACTGATGACACCAAGCCAGCAGTAGACCCAAAACAAAGAAGATGGAGATCAATCATATTTTTCCCCAAGTTTAGACCTTAATGGTGCTATATGTTGGCTGCCTGCCAAAGCTTCAGACGTGGGAAGCTGTAGGAGGCTTAGCTGCCAAAGACGTGCAGAAGCCTGGGAGCTTTGGAGTCTTTTAGCCAGGCATGTGGAGGTGCTGACAGCTTGGAAGAATGGGCTTCCCCAGAAGCTCAGGCAGGTTGCCAGAGAGCTGAACAGGCAAACTGCAGGAACCTGCTTGGGATCCTTTAGAATCTCATCAAAACTGGAAATGGAAAAGTTCCAATGTTGATGAACTGGCTGTTATCAAAGAAAAAACTTTCATCAGAACATTTCCAACTATCTTCAATTATTATCCTTTGGTAAGAATTCAGGGCAATTAAGTGACTCGATCAAATCCATGCACACACATGCTTGTAGTACACCTGGGAATCTTCTGGGGCAAATATTTATCTGGTAAGTACTGATAAGGGCATCCTTTCTTCCTTTCAGAAATAATGCCTTTATCATCCCATGTATTCTTCAACTAAGGAGATGATTGAGAAACTGAAGGACTAAGAGGATGCAGTTTGTTGAACTTCCAAACAAACTAATACAAGATAAGTTGAAGCAGTATCTTAGAGGAGGATGCTGAGTCTGCACAAGGAAATTATATTTGGCTGACAGATAAAAGCTGATAGAAGCTATTGGATTTGATAGAAGTTACAGAAAATAAATGTAGTCAAGGTGATTACTGATTATTATTCCAGCCCTTTGCAGTGGGTATTTTTAAATTTTATTTTTCAAATAATAGATGCTTATGGGAAAACTGGTACTTTGATCACAGGGAATTCTAATAATTTATTTTCATTGGGGATAAAAAATAAGCAAGGAGATATACTCCCAAGGTATTGCAGGATAGCTACTCTCATGCAGTTTGTTGATAGCTTATTGGCCAGTGTGAATTCTGGATCTAATCTAAGAAAGAGGGCCAAGTAGGATAAACCAGTTGTCAGAAAGTGTGTGTCATAAATTATTACAATAATTTTGCTTGCAAATTTTTAAATAAAATACATGGTTCATATGTAAAGCTCTTCATCTGTAGGTCAGAAAGCACTTTACACAAGAGATCAGCAGCAGAAACTGAACAAAAAGTCTTTAACTTCTGGAATATGAGCTTGAAAGAATACTGTAGAGGTTTGGATGTTATTTCATATTAGATCTTGTAAGTCCATTAAGAGAAAATTCACAGAGATTCATGATGGGAGCAGTATCAACTCCTATTTTATCTGTAACGTCACAATATACAGAAATCTATTGAAGAAAGTTGGACAATAATTAATATGCAATTATATACACTGGGCATGTCTACATGTGACACTATGTCACCGTAGCAACATGCTACAGCGATATAGCATCTGCAGACACAAACTGTGATGCCACAGCTATATCGCTGTAGCAACGCACTCCCTCATTATAGTGCATTTTATGGTGATGTAGGGACTAAAAATAACTGTAAGCCACTAGCATGGTGCGGTATGGGCTATTACTGTGCTATCATCTAGTACTTCCTTTTGGAAGTACTAAATGACAATGCAGTAACAACAGTACCTTAGGGACACATGTAGATGTGCCCAGCGATATGGAAGTGTGTTGCAAAAAAGCAATCTTAAGTCTTAAGTGATGCAGCTGAGTCAGGTAGCCAAAAAGGCTAAATGAAGATGCAAAGTAATGTAAACATTACGCAGGAGTTTGTTTATTTTTATAAAATAAAGGTGATAAAGAATCCTGTGAGAAGCCAGATATGGATAGCTATAAAATGAGAAGCAAATTAAAAGGATAAATTGACAGCAAGGAGAAAATATTTTATATTCACAGCAGGTAGGATGTAGAAAGCAGGAAAATTATCCATAAATAATTATACTGGGAAATCAAATAAAGGGGATAAAAACAGTAATTGTTGGTTATTTTTCTATGTTTTTTACATATAAAGATAAAAAGATGACAAGACAGCTATATACTAGAGCTGTGCAAAATTTTGACCGCCTTTTTATTTTGGCGGTGTTTCCAGCATTTTGATGCTCAAAACTCCGAATCTGAAACGAAACGAGTCAAAATGTTTTGAAGATGTTTCAGCGTTTCAAAGGTGTTTCAAAGCTGGGCTTGAAAGAGAAAGAAGGGAGGGGGGGGGAAGAGTGGGGAACAGATTGACATCTGTAGCTGGCTAGTGTCTGCCCACTGTCCCTGAGGTCCCTTCCAATACCAGTGCTCTGGGGGAGGGACCTAAAAAGTTTAAAACCAGCATATGAGCCTGTGAGTGCCTAAGCTGTCAGCCTTTGTCAGCCTGTCTCCTGCCAGAGAGCAGCATCTGAAAGGCACTGACTCTGACTGCTTCCTAGCTGCTGCTTCTTTTTTTTTTTTTACCTGAAGAAAAAGAAAGCTGTGTTTTGCCTGACACTGTGATCCCTGGGCACTGTTCAGGAAAGCACACCATAGATTAGGTAGATTGCACACACAGACACCTACATATACACACACTACACACAGTCAGACACCTTTTCCAGGACAGGAAAACATGAAGAGTGCTGGAAAGGCCGGTGCTGCCAAGTCTGGGAGGGGAGCGAGAGGAGGCAAAGGGAGAGGTGTCAGTTCCCTGCCACCCAGGCTGAGATGCAGCTTCTTTTCAACCAGTCATGAGACTTCTTCTGGTACTGGGAGCAAGAAGTCACAGCAGTGCCTGCGGCTGCACCCCCTCTGACACCAGCTGTGATAATAAACCCCAGCACCAGCAGCATGACAACAAGCAGCACCAGCAGCACAGTCTCCTCCACCCCAGTTCCAGGTCCCAGCATGAGCCTCCCACTCCCAGTCTTCATAGATTCATAGACATTAGGGCTGGAAGGGACCTCAGAAGTTCATCGAGTCCAGCCCCCTGCCCAAAGGGCAGGAAGTCATCAAGGGTCATAGGATCCCAGCAAGATAGACATCCAAATGTCTCTTGAAGGTGTTCAAAGTAGGTGCTTGAACCACCTCCGGTGGCAGTCTATTCCAAACCTTGGGGTCTCAGACGTAAAGTTCTTCCTTATGTTCAGCCTGAAATGGTCATGGAGGAGTTTGTGACTGTTCAATCTTGTCATCCCTTGGGGCGTTCTGGTGAACAGGCATTCCCCCAGATCCTGATGAGCACCCCTGATAAACTTATAGGTGGCCACCAGATCACCCCTGAGCCTTTCCAGGCTGAAGAGTCCCATAGCTCTCAGCCTCTCATTGTAAGGACTGTTTTCCTGACCTCTTACCATGTGCGTGGCTCTCCTCTGGACTCTCTCAAGTTTCTCCATGTCTTTTTTGAATTGTGGAGCCCAAAACTGGATGTAGTACTCCAGCTGCGGCCTCACCGAGGCCGAGTGCAAGAGGAAAATGACGTCCTGGGCATCGAAACTCAAAAACAGTTTTGACCTAAATGAAATGAAACAGAAATTCAAAATGCCAAAATGAATCACTGTCCCATTGAAATTCCAAATCCGAAACCAAAACGAAACACAGGAAATTTGGTAGGCAGACTAAATACTTGCTTCAGAAGAGGGACTTCCATATGTTTTTTGCTGATACTGCTGATTTTGTGCTTAAGATAAGTGATGTGTCTGAACTGTGTGTTTAAGATTAGGAATGTGTTTAAGTATCTTTCAAAATTAGGGCCATTATCCGCCATTTTTAAGAACACAAAAACAGAACGAAGCAATTTCTTAAGAAATCTGCATTTATCATTTCATTTAACCCTGTTGCTACATATAGGAATCATTTTAACATTATCTTGGCGTACTTTGTTGTATGTAGTTTTATAGGATTCTTTTCTTTTACCTCTTAAAGTATGCTTTCAAAAGATTTTCAAATGAGCCAAAACAGTTAGTCTCTCAGATCCCAGTGAATTACCAAATGTGGTAGGACCTCCCCCCCCCCACCAAACTATATTTATTAGTCAGTTTTCCAAAGGAAAAAATCTCTTATCTAAATGACTTAGCTTTTACCATGGTCTAGGTGGAAGTTACATAATTATAACTGTCAAGGAGTAATGACCAAGTAACTAACAAAGAATAAATTAAACTAATTTAAACAAAGAGATAGGAGTGCAGGCCAGAACAAAGTAGGAATGGATTAAAAAATATTTGGGTAACATAGATATAGTCAAGTCTGTAGAGTCTGATAAAATTCATCCCAGAATATTTTAGCAACTGGACAAAGTAATCTATGGAGAGACATAGAACCCATTAATCTTTCTGGATCATGATGTATGCATGAAAGGTCACCCAGACCCTTGATGCATATGCTTAGGCAGGAATATGGAGGAGTGAAGGCTGCTCAGACTTTCCATCCCACCCTCTTTAGGCCATTGAGACAGAAACCAAAGGCCAGACTATGTCCAGATATTTGGTGCCTCCATGTCTACAGTTGTAAAAGCATCTAGGAATTGAATCTGGGTGTCCTGTGGGGCAGGCAAAGATTCTACCACTGAACCACAGGGGAGTAGTGATTGGCTTCGAGAACTCATGAAGGAACTTTACACAAGAGATCTGTATCTAATCTAGTTTTTAGAGAAAGTAGCTCCCAGAGTAATAGAATAGGATATATGTTCTTAAATAGGAGGGTGGGATGTCAGCCTAACTTTGAACTCTGGAAACATGCTTGAAAAATTGTTAAGCAAGCACTGGACACATCTACACATTCATTAATGTGCCGTAATTATGGTACATTAAGTTTAGTACCTGTAATGATAGTAACTAACTTAATGTACCCTAATCACCACTACTGCACATTAGCGCAGATGAAAATTTTTTGTTGTTGTCACTAATGCACAGCAGACTAAATCTACTGTGCACTAGTGCATTAGCATGCGCTTTGCCTGCCGTGCTAACATGCAATAGAATTAGCCTTCTGTGCATTAAATGTCTCATGTAGACAAACCCACTGGGTGCATCTACACAGGATTTTGATTTGGGATCAGTTTACTTGTGAGTTAATGCTCCCAGACAGACATATACATATGCAGGGACATGGGAGCAGATTTGCTGCTCCTAGGGGCAAACTGCTCCAACTTCCTGAGGCCCTGAAATGGGTCCCAGCCAGCACCAGGGGGAGTTTTAGGCTCCCCTTGGGTCCTAACCCAATTGCTAACAAGGAGCACTAGGCCAAGAGACAGCTGTCTTCTGGCTAGGGCTGGGACATTGCCCCCTGCCCCCAGGGGACTGCCTGCCTGCTGCTATTCAAAATCCATTGAAATGTATCCATTGATGACATATTTATGTTACTTTCTATTGCAGAAACATAATTTTTTTTTCTTCCCTTTAAAAAAAAAAAAAAGCAGCGCAGGAAGCAACTGTATTGCATTAAAATAGATCTGTCAGCTGCTTGAGGAATCTTAATGGACATTAAAATCAGTGACAATTTGTTAATTTGTTGAAGGTACCAATGAAAACTGTATTTGTTTCTTTTGGTTATATATTTTAACCAGGGACCATGACAAACAACATCTGACAATTATTTGAAGCAAACAAATGTGGGTTTTATCTTCTCTCCTATTTTACTTCTTGCCAGCTCTTTATGGAAGTGCATATAAATATGTAGAAAGCAGCTGTTATAATCAGGATTTCTATATTTTACACCCGGTGATAAACTACTGATTCTAATACATTCATCTGAGAAATATGTTTTTGTCCACTATAAAACACTGATAAAGAGTTTGGTGCATAAAACCATAGATATAGTTTATTGAAAATAGCAATTTGAAATAAATTACCAGCAATTCAGAATGCTTTTCTATTGGTATGGCAGATGATACTAAAAATCCTTAGAGCTGTTTAGCACTGCTAAACAGCTGGTGAATTATTTAAAATATTTACAACTGCTTCTTGGAACTAGAACATATAGAATTGCCTTTAACTTAAATATCGTATAACAAACGGTTGGTTGTTATTTATATTCTCCCTTGCTGTGCAGACACAGGTTTCATTATAGTCAGCAGAAGATACCTGCATAGTCAACATGTCTACAATATGCACCCTGATTACTTCACATTAGTATTAAATCAATGCTCAGTAACTTGTGCTACTGTGCAGTAGTGCCAGCACATGGCTATTTAGTGATGCTTACTGCACAGTAGTCTAATACTACCGCGCAGTTAGCATGTTTTTTGCCTGGCACACTACTGCACACTATTATTAGGCTACTGCACAGTTAGTGTCTCATGTAGACATGCCCAGTGTATCCTTTCTGAGATAAAGCTGTGTAATTTTGTTATCTTTTCTGTTACTAGCATTTCATTGGACAGGAGTTGTTTTGTTATATTTTTTCCTGAAAAGTGAATTATGAACTTGGTTGTGTTTTTTTTCTTGAATCATCTCCTTGTGTTATTTTGCTATTTGATATCTAGTATGCTTACTTAGTATGCTAGATCAAAATATAATTATTTCATATATGCCTGGAAGCATCTTAATATAGAGCCTCCATTTAAAAAATAAATTAAGAAATCTTAAGAAATAAACCGAATTGCAGGAATGACTGGTCCCATAGTTACATTTTTAGAGATATGAGTGTTCAGTATCATTAATCTATTGCTTTCAGAAATGTTGTATAACTTAAAGTTGCTTAGTCGGATGCAAAGAACTCCAATATTAGATGTACATATAGTCTAGTTCAGGGATTGGCACACTTCGCCATGCATGCCACAGCATGGCATGTGACGCCATATTGCTTGGCATGCCACCACCTCCCTGGGCTCTGGGCAGCTGGTGCTAGCCACAGAGCCCTGGCTGCTTCCAGCAGGTGGCTGGGAGGCTGCAAGCCCTGCTGCAAGCAGCCCGAGCTCCTTGGCTGGCAGCAGCTACACAAAGCCTGGGCCAGCTGTAGGGGTGGTGTCAGCTTCTTTTCAATGCAGTGAGCTGGGGGGGGTGGGGGGGAGGGCGGGCTGCACTGTGCATGGGAGCAGAGAAGGCTCAGAGGCATGGGCTGGGTGGTAGTGGGCCAAGTGGTGCTGTGAGGAGCTCACCTGTACGGGGCAGACAGTGGTGGCCCGGGTGATGCAGGGAGTGGTGGGCAATGGTGGCCCAGATGGTGCTGGAGGGGTGGCTATGGTGGGGGGGCTAAAGTGAATTTTGGGGTGGCTATAGGGCCCCCCCCAAACCCCTCCCTAGCACCAACCCTGTGCACCAGGCTCCAGAGCCACAGCCGGGTTTTGTACCAGCAGCGGCTGCATGCACCCCTTTGGCATAATTAATCTTTTCAACTTTTTGTCTTAGCTACAACTTAAATGTACTGTCTCAGATCTAGCATTCTATCTAGACGGAGTGAGGCTTAGAAGTAGGGGAAGCAGGTTTTGTTATCTTCAGACATAGTGAGGTAAAAGGATTTTAAAATGTTTGAGCAAAGGAAAATAAGGAGAAGCTACTAAAGGTAAGTTAATGATTCACAATGAACATTTATCTGATAAATTCAGTCACTCTCTCTGCCTAGTGATTTCCAGTAGCAATTTGCAGTTTCATCAACATATTTGTATACTAAAATGGTCAATGCAATATTTTTCTTACTTTTTTATTCCATGTAAATATTCCTCTGTAAACATTCAGTGCTTAAGTGGTTGCTTACTTAGAATTAATTGAACAAATGGCATGATACCCTCTCTTTCCCCAACTGAATGAATTCATGAGTGTCACCACTATGAACATTGCAAATAGAGGGGCATGCAATTTCGAAATTCATGCCAACCTACCTAAATTGCACCAACATTCACGGGAAGAAAATATGACAATGTATTTGGGACAAAACAAATTCATTAACATTTTTGAGTGAATATTCATGGGAAATGGCAGTATTTGCCATGCCACAGAAATCAAGTTCTAACAAGAGTCAACATGCCATAGTTAAGTGGTATTCAATTTGTTAAATTTTGTGTAATGGGCTTCTTTAAGAAATACAACCTCAAGCAAGCAGTACGGAATTGTAGGATTCTCTAGAAACATAAAAAAAAAACTATCTAGTTAATATAGTGTTCACTTAAGCCTGCTCTGGAAATGAAGAGGAATTTTTGGGCACAACCAAAAACTGTAATACAGAATTAGGCAAAACATCAGGCAGGGATCTGAAAAAAATGAATAAAGAATGAGAAGCTTGTCCAATATAAACAGAATGATATCGATATTTTAAATATAAAATATTATGATTTTGAAACTATACAAGGACATTTGATAATGTGAAAAGGAATGCGAGACAGGTGGGATAAAGATTCTGAATAGAATTTACATAAACATCTAACTGACACAGGATCCTAAATGACTCAGTCACTTGAAAAAAAGTCCTCTGCATTAACTCCTTGCACTCTTCCTTGGAACTCAGTGGACTGTGGCATTAGTTAAAGAGATATTTTGTTAATTATTTTAAACTGTGTATTAGTTAATTTTTGGGTTGACTTTTTTTTTTAAATGATGATTCACTTAATTAATTTTTTTCCAAGTCCAAAGTTTTGACCCTTTACAATATTTTATATTTCCCCAGATGCATCAAGCTGAGAGGAACATTTGATGGAAGAATCAAAATTTTCAAGAGATTCAAGAGGCAATCAGAACACTCAGGAACAGCAAAGCACCAGGTATTGATGATACTCCTGTTGAGTTATTGAAAAACAGGAAGGGATAAACTCACTCAAAGATTTCATACATTAATTTTGTTGGTTTGGAGGTTTGAAAAAAATTCCAGAGGAAAGGAAGGACTCCGTCATAGAAGCAATTTCACAAAATGGGTAGAAGGGGAAAAGGAAATGTAATAACTATATAATCTCTCTCTACTCATTATAGCCTATAAAAGCCTATTTTTGGTATTTTATGGTGTACCCTTTTCACAGATGGAGTAGTAGGAAGGTATCAGTGGTCTACCATGGATCACATGTTTTTAATTCATCAACTACTAAACAAAAATGGGATCAGAGAAGATCAGATTGGAATACAAGAATAGTTTTTATAGGGTGTTTTGTTTTGTTTTATTTTTTAAAAGCATATGATTGTATATTATGAAAAGACTTGACTGCAATGAAAGAATACAGAATCTCAGGCATTATTAGGATTTTACATCTGTGTTCAAAAAGTGGAGTATGACTAGGGGTGGAATCTCTGCTCCATTTGACATCAGTAGAGAATTAAAACAGGAAACTATACTATTCCCTGGGCATGTTTACATGAGATGCTGGCTGTGCAGTAGCCAGATAATACTGCTCAGTAGGGCATCACAGCATAACCAGTGACTGCACACTACTGTGCAGTATTCTTAGGCTACTGCACAGTAGTGTCACTAGATGTTCACCAGCACTATTGCACAGTAACTCCAATTACTGTGCATTTATTTAGTACTTCTACAAATACTAAATAAATTTCCAGTAACCACTGTGCAGTAGCATCTTGTGTAGACATGCCCCCCTGTATCTTTTTATTGGGCTATAGACAAAGCAGAATCAGTCACTGCAGAATTATCATGCTAGAAAAAAATTAAATGGCCTGAAAATATTATTTTTGGCTCTGTAGGTATGACAGGAAGGTAACACAGGAAGGACAGAAGTTATGATACAATGGATGTTTAAGACTTGCAGGAAGTTGTACAAAAAATGAAATTTAAGATTATTAAAGATAAAACCAAATACGTGATTGTAGGCTGATGATTATCTAGCTGTCTGCAACCATATACATCAACAAGTTAGGTACATAAGAACATATGAATTGCCATTTACTGTGTCAGACCATAGGTCCATCTTGCCCAGCATCCTGTGTCAACAGTGGCAGAGTGGATGCTGAAAGGGAGTAGTGAACTGGGTCTGACCAGGGTTTTCTCCACCTTTCCTCTCACTTGAAGCCTCCAGCATGTAAGGTCTAAGAAGTTCTCATTCATAGGCTGTACCCCAAAATCCTATGCTCGATAGTTACTGATGCCTCTTTCCTCCAATACTTTGTCCAGTCCCTTCTTGAATCTGGCTAAACTGTCAGTTTCCTGAACATCTGGTGGCAATGAGTTTCACACTTTACCTACACACTGGGCATGTCTACACGTGCATTTGATTCGGTTTAAGTTCACTCTGCTGTAAAATTATCTGGAATAAGCACTTTCTGGCAGGTGTCTACACATGCAGAAATTAGGGAGCAGATTAGCTGCTCTTTGCCCCAAGTTTCCTGCAGCCCTGAAATGGACCCCTACCGCCACTGTGAGGAGCTCTAGGCTCGCCCTGGGTACTAGCTCAGGGGCTGGCAGTGAGCCACTTTCCCTGGCAGCAGGGAGCTCCTTGCCCTGGATCCCCCACCATGGGCTGGGGACTAGGAAAGAGCTGCATAAAAAAGGCAGGTCCCAGCCCCCTGCCCCAATTCACATGCGGGGCAGCTAGCTTGCTGCTGGCTGCTGCACCAGCGGATTGGGGCATGGTGCTAGGACCTACCCCACCCCTGCAGCTCTTTCCAGGCCTCATGCCTTGATCACCTGATTGGGGGATGGGGTTGGGACCCGTCCCTGACCAGGTGGAGACTGGGTGGCTTGTTCCCCACTCAGTTCTATAAGCATGGAGCTGGAAGGAGGGGGGATAGTCTGGGGGTGGTGGGGGTTCCCTGCTCAGGCTTCCCTGTCCCCTCTGACAGGGAGTTCCCAGCACCGGCTCTACAACCATAGATGTCCCAGCATAAGGGTCTCCGAGCACTGGCCCCATGGTCATGGAGCCAGCACTGGGAGATAAGAGTCTCCCAGCCCCCGACACCCTGATTGCAATGGTGAAGTCTGGGCTGAGACATAAGGATTTTTCAGCTTCCACTCCCTAATTGTGATCTCAGAGCAGGGGGCTTGGAGCTTGTTGTTGCCAGGGAAAGATGGACATGGTCCCTGCCCAGGCTCCTGCGGTGGAGCCTACCCTGACAGCAGGCAACTCCTGAGAGTAGGGAGTTATCTCCCACCTCCTGGTGGATGACTGACTGGGAGCAGATTTTGCTCCCAGACAGGCATCTACATGAGTGCTACTGCGTCATTACTAATCTCCAGTCCATTTGCTACTTGCATTTGCAGGTAGCAAATTTACCTTGGGATTAGGGAGGTTTATTGCATAGTAAGCATGTGCATATGTAGACACCCATGCTTACTTCACAGTAAACTATGCCAATGTTCAGTTAAGTGTCTCGTGTAGATGCGCCCACTATGTAATTTAGTTTAGGTTGCTTAAATATCCCAGAACACCACTCAACAATTCACTGAAGGAAAAAATGAAAGTATGTGTACAGAGCAGAAATGCCTGTTATTTTCCGCTGCAGAGTATCATCAGCACCAGCTATGAGGAAAAGCCAGGCAGCAGCAGCAGTGACAGTCCTCAGAGGAGCAGCCACAGGCACTGCTGGGGTAGCCGGGACAGGCACAGGGTGCCGGATGGAGGAGGAGACACACGGGGGGAACCTCACAGCACATTTCTGTTGGTCTTGCAGCACACTACTGTGCTGCAGCATAGACTTGGGAATCACTGCATTAATGAAACGGCCCTGTTAAAAATCTGTCTATCTCCTGTTATGATCTTTGACCACTTAGTTTGAATCGCTTGTTCTGTTTCTTTAATAAGCAATATAAATTTGTTAAAAAGCCTGTAATATTATTAAGAATAATATTCAGTTACGTTACTTAAGAATGAAAAATATAAAGCAGATGTGTTTTATGTATTAAACATGATTTGTTATTAAGAAGACAATTCTTTTTGATTGTGTTACAATGGTCAACCATTTCCCCTTACCTAAACCAACCATCTTTATAACAGAGGATCATAATATAGGATCATAGGAAAGTAGGGTTTGAAGGGACCTCAAAAGTCATCTTGTCCAGCCTCCTACTCAAGAAATCGTTCCAGCCAAGCATCTCTCTAGGTTTTTCCTGAAAACTTCCAAGGATGGAAATTCCAGATTTTTTTTTTATTTATTTTTTTTAGGTAGCCTGTTCCAATGCTCGACTACCCTCAGAGTCAGAAAGTTCCTCTTTATCTCCAACCTAAGTTTCCCTTGCTGAAGCTTGATGCCATTGCTCCTAGTTTTTCCCCCATGGCCGCAGAGAAAAGCCCATTTCTATGTGTTCAAGTTACTTGGACATCTATGTTCAATAGGCAGGGATTATGAATAAAATGTATTGTTATTTGTAAGCATACCTATAATTTGTTAAATCCTTAAGTTCTGAAATAGAATACAAGCAAACATTGCCTCATTATAACTTCATCAATTTATTCAGGAAATAATTCTCAATCATTTCAAACAAAAATATCAGCATCCTTTTTTGAAAACATCTTTGTCTGTAGGAAGTTGGTTACTTAGGAAAATACAAAGGTAATGAATTTGTAGACATCTCTGATGGATTTAAAAGGGTGTCACTTCCAAGGAACTGTTTCTGATGGATTAGATAGGTTAAAGTTATACAGGCTCCCATCTTTCATTAATATGAAAGAAGCTGAAGAGCTTGGTCCTTCAGACTAGACAGATTAAGTCTCAGGATATGACAAATTAGTAGTGGTAACTATTTTTTGGGAGTCTATCATAACTCTACACTGCCAGGGGTGACCATTGTAAAAAGATGCCCCATGCATTTGCTCCACTCTAAGCATGTTAAATGCCAAAAATGTAATATAGCTCCTATTTGGCATATGCCAAGGATACACCCAGCACTGTTCTCAGGCTCTTGGCCTTAGGCATATTTATTACCATGCAGTGAGTGTTGCTTCAATGGCATCTATATTACATTTCTTCAAAGATTGCCTGCAGAGAGTGGGAGTGAGCAAACGGAGAATTTTCATAGTGCTGTTCTTTATCATAGTCAAAGGTAGCATGGACATAACTCTCGATGTCACATTTTAATGCATTTATTTTGCTTACCTTAAAGCCATTTAATGTTGTGAGAATGCCTCCTATGAACTGTGTGCGCAAAACTTTGGTACTATCAGTTAAAATTAGATGGGGCCCCCTGAGGTGGAATGTCCACCAGGAAGAAAGTCTAAAATGGTGTTATACATTTTTGTACTAAGTGATAGAAGCTGGAGAGGCTCTGGGAATAGGATCAGACATCCATAATCTATGCCAGAGCATGTAAAAAAAAGAATAAAGGAACAACAGCAGAAATTGGAACCAGCATGCCATCTAATATGGACTGAACCAAACAGGTGATTGGGGGGTGTCCTAGCCAGACTCCTTAATCAGCTATTTCATGCTTCTTCAATTCTCAGCATATTCTGCTGGACAAAGCCAAAGAGTCTGGTAAAGATAGTGGCCACATATTGGAATAAACAGTGCTTTGGGAAGAACTTAAGAAGGTGGAGAATGTGTGAGAGCTTCCGCAGGTTACTGAGCTTCTGCAGGTCCAGAGAATTTTAAGTTAACATGTACCATTTGTACAAGCTGTAGATTTTGCACAGCCACTGGCTTTTAACATGTGAAATAATTAACACTTCTGAAGTGATTCATGTATATAGACACTGTCATATGATACATGCATCTCCTTTCCAAGATGCAGTCAGCACCTTATAAAATATAGCCATACAAGAAAAAATTGGAGTCTTATGAGTCTATTTTCAAAAGCATCCCTATCAAGAGCGTAAGTCCTACAGACTAGTAATGCATTTTTAAATACATCCTACCTGATTGTCTGTGTAATAAAACTATCTGGAAAAGATTGGTTTGGAAACAAATTGGTCAGTGCTTGATCAGTTTTCAAATGGTCTTCATTGTACTAAATTCTAACTTTTTTATCACAAACCAGAGAAACATCTCTCCCTACCAAAAATCAATTAGGTGTTAAGTTCCAACTTTCACATCAGACTGTCTTTATTTTATGAATTCAAAAAACAGACTTTCAAATAGGAAAAGTATAATAGATGATACTCCTTCAGTACAAGATGACTTTAACAGTTTTCCTTCTGCTTTTTGGACTGAAACAAAGTGTAGAAGAACTCCATCTGAAAGGATGAATTTATAAGAAAGTTATCTGTATTTGAAAATAGAGTAGCAAGCAAAATCAGACATCATTCTAAGCTTTCATTTTGAAGTGCAAGCTATATTATGTAAAAATATGGTAATTAAAGTTTATTTAATAAATGATCTTACATAGAAAAAATAAATTTTCATGCCCTTAGGTTTTTATCTCTAAATGCACACATACCAGGGAAATTTATCTAAGGAAAGAGTATATATTACTAGAATGATGATCTGTTATGTATACACTTGAATTACTTGTCAAACATTATCTTGCCCTGTCCCATATATCTTTCCTGAATATGCTTTATCTTTACATTATGCATACATGATATATAGTAAATATAGAGGAAAAAATGTATTTCTGCAAATTTCCATGTTTTATAACAAAATTAGGATTCCTTGATTCTCATTGCCAAATAAGGAGTAAGAAAATAAATATACTGCATTTCTTTCATGGGTGTGTATGTGAGGTTTTTTTCCTAAAGGAAGTGGTAGGAAAGATTGACCTCAAGAAAGCATTGATTTTGAGGGCTGAAAATTGGGGGGGGGGGTTAATCTGAAATGTGGTGGCAGACTGCAGTGGCTGGAGAAAATCCTTGGTAGTAGCTGCACAGTATAGTGAAGATGACAGATGGAAAAACTTTAAGGATTAATATGATGTTTTGTTTTTTCCCAAATACAGTTTCTGGACAGTGTTGAAAGAAAGCCACAGCTCATGGCTACAATGAAACTACTAGGGCCTCCCAAATCAGTCCCTGCCGTTGTAAATCATTGATGACAAGGAAGGATTTCTCTTTCACCTAGTGCCGGGCTTACACTGATGCCCTCATTAAAAAAAATAGTCTGTAAATAAAAAACCCATGCGTGGAACCTGTTTCTGTGCGTCTTGTGTGAAGCACAACTCAGCCAAAAATTAAGATCTGTTTTCCTGCATAACCATACAAGTTGGAGCTATGTGTCTGCAAATGCATATGCCTGTGTAATTTCCTATCCTTTGATGAAAAATTCTCAGATATTGAGAATTGCATTGACAGTCACACATGGAAAACTTGCTTCTTTTGGACGCTATATCTCAGGGATGGGCAAAATATGGCTTGCAGGCCAGATTTGACACACCAAGGGATATTATCCAGCCCATAAGAGGTCCCTTGGCCCTGCTTGGCCTAGACACAGGGGGCAGCCAAGGCTGTGGTAAGGGCAGCCCGTCCTGCCAGACCTGGGCGTGCAGCAGGGCTGGAGTGGCACTGTGGTCGGACTCTCCTTCCTGGCAGCCTCAGCAGTAGTGGCTCCTTCTGGCTGCTGCTGCCCAGTATTGCTGCCACTGCCAGCCCCAGTGCCTGGGTACCAATGCCCATCTGCCCTGTACCCACTGCTGGTGGTGCCACATGGAGTGGGTGGGCAGGCAGGGTCTCCAAGGAGACTGGCTTGGGATCCCCACAGGCAGGGTATGCTCGGCCGGGTGTATGGGATGGGACAACAGGCAGCAGGGAGCAGCATCCGGAAGCAGGACAGGCAGGAAGGGGCAGAGATGGGGCTGGAGCCAGGATGGCATGGTGGTGGCAGTGCAGTCCCATGCTGGGAGCAGATTGCGACTGTGTTCTGGACCACCGCCCCATGATCCCAGCCCTGTCCTACTCCTGGACACTACTCCCCAGCCCCCTGCAGCCCCATCCCATCCACCCGGCTGCATGCACCCTGCCTGCAGGGGTCCTGGGCCAATCTCCATAGAAACCTTGCCCATCTATCTGCTCTATTCAGCGCCCCCAGATTAGTGGACTAATCTATCACTTAGGGACATTTGGGGAGCTGTTGCAGGCCAGGGGAGGGGTGCTGATTCAGCCCAGTTCTGGAAGCAGGGGAGGGTGCTGGCCTGGCCTGCAACAGCTCACCAAAACTCCCTAAGTGACCCTCCAGCCCAAATAATTGCCCACCCCTGATGTAGCCACTAGCTGGTATGACTATGGACAACTTTGTTTTGGGTCAGGAGAAACTAGAGAACATGATGGGAAACCAACATTTTCATTCTGTTCTGATCTGTCATGATTCATTGGTCACTTCTCATTAAGCTTTCCTGTCAAATACTCAGAGTATGAAGAAAGTTTTAATCTGAATCTGAATCTTAATAGCGAAGAGCTGTGTAAAGTCATTACATTGTGAAATAATAAAACTTACAACACGTAACAAAGTAAATGTAGCTGATGGATCAGGTTTTTTATTTTAATATTACCACACTGTAGCATTGAAAGAGGAAGCATACCAAATTTCTTTCTGCCATCCTTCTAACTCAGAAATTGTTTAATAATTTTGGGTACCCAAACATGTCTTCCAACAAAATTTAGGTTAACTTTGGGAGGAAGCAAATTTTTACCCACTAGAGGCGTGCATGTATTTCCCACTACTACCCCTTTCATGGTAATGTGAGAATTCATACATCACCTACCATTTAATAGTTATAGTCTCAGCAACCCCTTCAAGGAAAAAGTGGGGGTTACTCAGGCAAAGAGCATCCAAAGGTGTTAATGTTGCTTCCAAAGTAGTATTAACTTACTGCCCCCCTAATGGCTTTTCTTTCTTTTCAATGTGGAGGGGAACAGTAGCTGACATTTGGCTAAGAGGCTTTTGTTTTTGCAGACGGTCCAACTTCACAAGAAGAAGAGAGTTTGCAAGAAGTGAAGAGTAACTTGTGTAACTTTCTCTCTCTCTCTTTTTTGTGGCCTCTCCTGGGTCACCATCTGCAATTGCTCACCACAAAATGCAGCAGGCAGCCCCGGGTGCCATTTTCTTAAGCTATCTATTGATGGCAGAATAGACAAATGATCACATTGCTCAAGAGGTGGCTGTCAGCTCCCAGAGCAGCATCCGTAAACACCTACTGCATTTCTCAGGAAGGGTTCAGTCATTATAATGCCCAAATAAATCATTCATAAGGTAAAAACTGAGAAAACCAGGCAACAATTCTTTCACTGCATTGTGCAGCACATCAGTTGCATTGGTTGTTCCTAATGTCACAGGTGTCTCTGATGTCATTAGGATGAAAACTGCTAAATGAGAAGTCAGTCCTCTGTCCTTCAAAAATGTGTAATGAGCAATTTAATTTGCTTCACAGTAGTGTCTGCCAAAAGAGGTGTCTTTCTCCTCTGAGGAAATATTTACTCTGAATTGCACATTGAACAATGTTTTCAAACCCGCTTGAGATTTGTTTTCTGCCAGTTTGGACCTTTGATTTTGCTGGATGTAAAACAAAATCTATAGCTCAGTCTTTTGTGAAATAAGACTCAATAGCTGAGCATTTTTCATAAAAAGATAGGAAATTATGCATGCATATACATTTGCAGACACATAGCTCCAACTTGTACGCATATGCAGGGAAACAGATCTTAATTTTTGGCTGAGTTGTGCTTCACACAAGACACACAATCTACTTTTATGTTTGTTGAGTCCTCAAGACAACTCTGATTTGTGCCAGCTACCCACAGTGCTGATATGGCACTGGTGCAAGAATGAGTCATCCCTGCTGTCTACATTGAGGGCTAGGAAAAAGGTGACATAAGATGGTACTATATATCACTCCAAGTTTGCCCCAGACAAACCCTGAAGGGCAATTAGGTTAGTTTTAAAGGATGCTTTGTAACATAAAGGTATGAGGGTAGGGACAAGGATCAGGACATTTTTTGCACACCACTCATACATGCAGAGCTTTACAAGTGTGAACCTCAATCTTTATATAGTTTCCCTTGTGTAGCAAGAGGTAGATGGAGTTCTTTCCCCTAGAAAATAATGTAAAAAGATCTGAAGTCTCAAAGGGTTTGAACAAACAAAAATGGACGTTTCATGAAGAAGTTTGTTCATTTTTAATTCAGCATCAGATAAATTATTTCTTTGACCTTAAAAAAGTATCCCACCTCTTCCCCTTACATAAAATAGCTACACAGGCCATTTCTCTTGCAAGAGAAATGGGGTGGGGGGTGGCGGGGAGGGAAGATAGGCACATCCTATCTTGAGAAATTAAGTTTCCCCACATTAGCCACCTTTAGCATTTTAGTATCTGCAAATACTGGACACGTAACAGGAATTCTGTAGGCACACTGTATTCAAAGAGCTGCTCAGGAAAGACTAGCCTAAATATATTTTCAAATAGGGGTCTTGTTCCAAAAAGTCCCTCTCACGAAACATTCTGCAAACATTTAAGCATCTCATGCACTTTCAGCAGGTAGACAAAGAAATCATCCCCTCTTAGTAGTAGTCCCTAAATGACTCAGAAGCATTATCTTTCATTGCCATGATAATGACATTCCATTAAGCAACAGAGTTAGTAGTTTCACTCTTTAACTTTGCTATTCAAAAGCTTCACATTTAGACCATGTAGAGTAGACCATTTATAATCATTTCCCAGTGTCAATTCATTTCTTCTTACCAAACTTCCAAAGTGTTTGTCTAGTTATGCACAGAGAGATTGTGCTGCCAACAAAACCTTTCCAAGATCAATATTTTCATTGCTCTCATGAGATCCTTGTCATCCCAGGGAAATTCATTTCTTGACTCTATGCCTAGCTCTCTTTCCTAACCCTGGCCCAAGTCAGTTAAAGCTGTTATCCTAATGAATTGTCCACTCAGAGGCCATTTCCATTTAGAACACATTTGTTTACAAACTTCAGTCTTCAAAATCCAGAATCTGGTGGCCCAAAACCTGACTCTATTTCCCTGAGAGCGGAGGAAATGCTTTTTGACAGAATACTTCCACCTGCTATTACTAATAAAAAGAATCATCTGCTTCAAAGTTTTGAGACCCACAGAGCAAAGGGGCACCTCTGCTTCCTTCTTGGAAATTCCAGGTCAAAAGGTTGAGAGAACACAAGGGGAAAAAAAAAGATTTGTAACTTTAACAGGATCCAGGTGAAAATCTGCCCTCAGGACTTTTCCATAGCTCATGGAGGGGTGAACAGAGAAACAGGGGACTCCACATCTTCATTGCCTGTTATAGTCCATGACACTTTCTCTTCCCGTTCTTCCACATGCAAATAATGCATTTATATATGTTTAAAGTGAGAGATCACCTAACTGCTCTGAACACCCTGCTCACATAAAGTCCTCTATGCAAATACCTTGCAAATAACTTGGTCAAATTATTTTGCTTCTAGGAACTCTAAAACAAGAATCATTTGCAGCATTGTGATGGGGGATTTTATGTAGCTTGCTATATATAGTGGCAGATGTGGGAGGAGGGTTAGGGGTGTGGTTGCACCCTCCTTTGAATTCCAGCTCCACTGAAAGTCCTGTTTGTATTCAGGTGGAGCCGAGGGAATTAACTGAGTTCATGGTTCATTATTACCTACTTGATTTCTGCTGATCTCGTCACTCCATAGGTGCTAAATCCTTTGATCTTCCTCTGAACTACAACTATCGCACTGGTTATCCACACATAAGGTTTCTCTGTTCACCCCAGAGGATGCCCAGTAAAGGTGGGTATGCTGCTATCTAGGAACCTGTTTCTAGGTAGCTTTGTTCCTAGGGACTAAAACATACAACAAAACAAAGACAGAGAGGGAAGGGTAGGGACATAGCTGAGCTAAAAGCAGGATGGGTTGTGCAGTTAGAGGCAGAAAGGAATTGCTAAGATGAGGCAAAGACATAAGTTATTGCACTGACCCTTTCCTTGGTTATTCGTTGCAGCAGATGACAATCAGTGGAAGAGAGCAGTTGTTTTTCCTGGGCCTGGGCACTGCCAGCAGCTGAAGCAAGTTCTCCCCAACAGGCTGGTTCTGTGTTGGAGGTGGAGGGAGGTGGAAGCCAGTTACGGACATGCTGTGATGAGGGGAGGAGGGAAGCAATCAGGGGCAGGACAGTAACTGCCCCCCGCCGCCCTTGCTCTTCCCCTCCTCACATCAGGGAAAAGATTCCCAGAGGTCATGAGGGGGTGAACGGAAGTCATGAGCACCAGAGGCCTGTGGGAGCATGAACGGCAGAGGATATTTGGGGCTGAGCAGGGTGGTGGGGATCCGTGGGGGTGAAATGGAGAAAAAGGGATCATGGGCAAAGGAGGCCTGGGGGTTAGAGGGGTGGTGTGAGGAGCTATGAAATGTGGATGCTCAGGAGGGCAGGCGGGGGCTCACTGTGGTGTAAGTGGGGTGAGAAAGGGTCCAGGGGCTGGGACATGGTGGGACTAAATCTTTGCAGGGTGCACTGGATTTGTGGGAGCAGTTAGGGGACAGAGTAGGACTCAGTTTGATGGAGTGAGGCTGAGCATGAGGATATATGGGACAACAGGGAACAGAGTTAACCAAGGGACATTTGACGTGGCCAGAGCAATGCATAGAAGGAGCACTTTGGGGCTATGGTGGAGTGTCAGGGTGACTGGTAGGGGGTACAGGGAGCAGTTGTGTTCGTGGCCAGGCTGGTGAGGGGGTAACAGCTATACCCTCCCTGGAGGTAGCAGTTACCCCTGCAGATTCAGTTAAACTAGTTTTTGCTTTGCTCATAAACTAAACAATACAGTCCTAGGCCCCTAACATATTGTTAAGTTTCTAGTTTCTTTTTAATTGGAGAAAAATATGGATTGTGTTATGGGAGAATGTACCATACCACCTGCATCCCTCTTTCCAAAACCTTAGATCCACCCATGGGCATGTACATGGCATTCTTGAAAAAGTTAAGATCCTGGCTTCCTCTCTCACTTTTCCATTTATCTTATAATGTCTGCAAGTGCTAGTAGTGCAATTAAGCACTTCCGCTTTTGTTCTGTAACAACAATTTCCTTTTCCTATTCAAAAGGTGAAAGGACACCATTTTAGAAGGATCCTTATTAAGTCAAGCATATATATAGTTCTGTAAGGAGTGTAATAAAGGATGAAAAAATTAAGACAAACATTACTTGTTTACTAGTAATGGATATATATTTGCCAACAGTGCTGACCCCAGCACCTTTACCTGCCTAGGCAGTGGGTCGGACTGGATAATCTGTTGAGGTCCCTTCTGACCTTAGCATCTAGCATCTATAAGAAATGGTACTAGTGGTGTTAAAAGGGTATATGCCATTAATGTCAATTAGAGCACCTGTGCACAGAAGCTGCCAAAAATGTATCAGTACAATCAAGCTGTATCTGAGAAATGGAGGCAGAGTTTCAAAATGGTGGGCCTGGAATACCAAACCAAATCCAAATGATGGAATATGACCCTGTGGTATGACTGTTTTAATTTTCTGTTTTTTCCTGGCCACATAGTTTAATACTCAATATCCTCGTTTTGTAAATTAGGTGATGCAATTCTTGCATGGTAATTTCATGCAAAAAGAGTCTTGATATTGTTAGAAGTCATTATTTTTACTCCACAACCCAAAGGCCCCTGAAGATATCAACTCATGTTGGAAAGCCACAGGAAGCCAGAACCATGGCCGTGTGCCACCAAGTAAGGCCATGCAGATTATACAACATGGTTGTGATAATATCAGGAAACTGGACTCAATGACATAGACAATCCCTGCTGGTCATATGCTTGTAACCATGTTATCTATGTTTAATAGGATTTTCCCATTGTGTTGAAGCCAAAACTTCAGAGGAAAGAACTTGACAACAAACATTCAAATGAACACTCACTCCCAACTCATGGAATCTCAATGCATTTTGTCTCTCTCAAGGGGAACTTAAACATAATTGCTCAGAGCTTGGTGACATCGGTTTATTTTATGCAAAAATAATAAAAAAAATAAGCTCCTTTGGTCCAACAACCTGTTCTCCTGTCTTTTACTATTAGCAAAGAAAACACATCCAATAGTTTTGTTTACAGAAGAGCTAAAACGGCATGGATCCTGTACAATTAATTGGCTTTACAGAGAACAGTTTTGTTACTAAAAGAGCTCCAGAGGCCTGATCTTGCTTTCCTTTTGGGCTAGTTATATTAAGACATTTACTGAAGGGTGTGATCCTAATGATCCAGTTAGTACTTATCATTACAAAATTAGTAATGATATACTGGCAGCTAATAGCAAATAAGTCCAATTATAGCAGAAGTGGCATGCTTGCCAGTGCCCTGGCTTCAAGTCCCAGAAACTTTCTCTATGCAGTTCACTAATATAAAGGTAAGTATTTATTTTTTAAAGCCCTTTGAAACATGTACGTGACTGTGGGCTTCTAAAGCCCCATGTCGTGGTTTTAAACCTGTTGGGAAAGGTCAGAAAACAACTAAGTGAAAAATGGTAGACTTCTTAAGGTTCTAATGATGCATGAGTTGCATAGTCATAGCTGTGAACCACAAAAATAGCACAAGCTGAAGCCATTCCTAACATAATCTCTATCAGCAAGATGCCAGCGCGCTTCCAGATTTCCTAATGGGGCCCTGCTAACTCCATGCCAAAACTAGCAGTAGCTTGCTTCCTTTTAATCTCCCCTAATGCCTTATTTGATTATTGTCACTGCTCTCCAACCGTGCTCGTCCTTTCAAACTCTAATTCTCCAAATGAACCAGTCAGATGAGGCTAGAACTCGGTAGAGGAATCAACTCCACTCACCCACACATACAAGAGGAGGGGGGAGGAAGAGAAGCAGAGGAGAAGAAGAACCACGACACTCTACCTGCCCTTTTAGATCATCAAACGCTGGACTTGCTGGGAAAGAGCGGGAGGGAGGGGCAGAAAATGGGTTTGAAACTTGCTCCAGGTGACTAGGACATTTCAGAGGCTGGAACCAAGGTATGGATTTACTGATCTCTTGGATCTGCATCACTCTGTGGTGAGTAAACTTGTCCAGGGGACTAGATAAGCCCCACACTAGTCCCCTGCATGCCTGGGTCAGGGAAGGGAGATGGTGCACGCTGTACTCTTCCTATGCACAGGGTAGTGACTTGTGAGGTCACCCACAAGCAAAGGACCTGCGGGCTGATGGCAGTTTCTCCTGTGTCTGCAGTGTAGACGAGGCACTGGGGAGCTACAATGAGGACAGCAACGTGTATTCGGAAAACATCACCCGCATTCTGGACAAGCTCTTGGATGGCTATGACAACAGGCTCCGACCTGGGTTTGGAGGTAGAGGAAAACCCATGGCCCTAGCTACTGCTCTCCTGTCTTCCCCTGCCCCCTCCCTAATATTAACACCACTGCATTTATGAAGCAGTGGGGTGTGGGAAACCAGGTCTGGGTGTCTCGCTTCTCTTATCCCAAGGGAGATTTGAACACACAGAAGCTCTGCAGCGATGCAGCAACTTCCTGGCTCTTCTGCTACCTCCTTAATGGGGCTATTTGCAGGGGACACATACATCCAGTCATGGAATGGTGCCCCCACCACCTCTACCCCCTTGATTTGGCACAAACTGCCCGGTGGACAATCTAAGTTGTTTGATTTGACATGTTTGCTTTGTAATGCACTGGGTGGGAGAGGAAGGCTTCTCTTCTGAAGCCTGGCTCTGCCTAGGGGTGAGCTTGTAAAATCCGCAAGCCAGGGCACATGCCCCCCATTTCTGGCTCTGCCCCTTCCCAGTCTTATCACTGTTCTGGTTATCTTCTAGGGGTTGTGACAGAAGTCAAAACGGACATCTACGTGACCAGCTTTGGTCCTGTGTCAGATGTGGAGATGGTAAGACTTATCCAGACTTCTTCCCACTGGGAGATCAAGAACATGCAAATTTCTGCCCCCTTCTCTGCCCACAAGCCATGGAATAGCTCCAGCACAGGGTGCTCACTTGCCCTGGGCTTTATGGTGCTATCTGAGTTTACTGAGCTTACCAGTTGACTAGGTTTAATCTTGCCAATCTCAGCAAGACTTTGGGGATACCTCAAGCTCTTGTCACAACTTAAATCACTCCAGAGCCAGGTAATGTGGACAGGTGCAACTAAGAAAGCCTGAATGGTTTTGCAAAGAAGGTGGAAGAAGTTAGTTCTGTGTTGGTTTGCGATATGTTCCGTGTGGATGGAATAGGCATATATGTAAAGATGCACTGATTTAGAGGGGGGCTGAGTGTTAGGCAGCGCACTGATAGGCATTCTGTAGTAAAACAATGTGGGCAGTGATTCAGAAAGACTGAAGCAGTCACCCAGTTCTTTTTTTTTCAACAAAAGATCCCATGCTATATTTGACACCATCCAAACACAGGTAGCTACAGACCTGAAAAACTTACTTGCCATAATGCAGGGAGAAATGTACAGCAAGGGTTTAGATCATCTGAGAAAACATACTGCCAAATAATCATGAAGCATCTTTTCATTCTGGGAACTGTATTCAGTTTCTGGTTGTGTGTCTGTTTTGTTACTTGAACACATTAGCTGACTATTTTCCAGCTTGGGTGTGTCAAGTTCAGCATTTGAAGCTCCAGCTGGACTCCTGAGTAACGGTGCCTAACCTTTGTGAAAGTTTTGGTCATTACTACCAAAAAGCTCCTTGCAAAAATCAGTTTGGAGTATTAGGAAGTCATTTAATAAATGTCATGTAATTTTGCTACCTAGAATGTTTCTGACATTAGTCCACTGTGAGATTTTTGTTCTGGGTATGCACAGTAAGCTCCATGAGATATATTGAACCAAAGGATGCCTTCAATAAGTGAGCACTATGGGCTTGTTTTAGCAGAGTTGTAAAACATACAAAATTAGATACTTGTGTTTCTTTGAACCTCAGTCATTTGACTTCAATCAATGTCTTGTGAGAGCATAATGAACATTCTTTTTATTCACATCAAATTATCTATTCACCGATGAATCTGCAACTATTCCTTAGGACAGTAAGAACCTAGGATATTTTTGTAATGAGCAGCTTTTCCCCTAACTATTTAATGGTAATAAGATTAAATGATTAAGTGGTAAATACAAAGTAGCTAGCAGGTCTCTTAGCACCTGCTCCCCCCCCCAACGGAGATACTGTATGTACAGTAGCTCACCATTGCTGACCCTCACCCATAATGGGTTTATTTTCCTACAGGAATACACAATGGATGTTTTCTTTCGACAGACGTGGATTGATGAGAGGTTGAAATTTGGTGGGCCAACAGAAATTCTTAAACTGAACAATCTAATGGTCAGTAAGATTTGGACACCAGACACCTTTTTTAGAAATGGAAAAAAGTCAATTGCTCATAACATGACTACCCCTAACAAACTTTTCAGAATCATGCAGAATGGAACTATTCTCTATACAATGAGGTAAGTCCCTATTTTGTTTCCTATTTAACTTGTTTTCACCTGATAATCATGTAACCAAGTACCAGGTAATTTTAATGTGATTTACTATAATATATTTTAGACTGACGATTAATGCTGATTGTCCTATGCGACTGGTAAACTTCCCTATGGATGGACATGCTTGTCCACTGAAGTTTGGGAGCTGTAAGTTTTGGCTTTTAAAATTTATATTTGGGTTAAAAAAAAAAAAAAAAAAAAAAAAGTATTTTAGGCTTGTTACCATTTTGAAAAAAAAATGAAATTAAGGTTGTAGTTATATAGGCTGCTGTGTGACCGACCTGTACATAGGCATGGGGTACAATACTGGCAGCTCTCATAGCATACCTTAGACAGTATTGTTTGTTATTCTCATAGATTCAAGTCTGTATGAGAAGATGTTACATGAATGCATTTCATGTAGCCTAGGAAGCTTGTTGTCATTACACATCTTCACTTAAGGAACCTGAAGGCAGAAATATGCTAAAGGACGTTGTGATCAACGTGGTCATGTCATGAGGACTAAGGTTGAAATTCACAAGCAATTGCTAAGATGTTATCCTCATCATATATATCCCCTTCCGCTTATTGTTTGTATTTGGTCTTTAATTAGATTAGATGCCCTTTAGGACAGGGCTCAGGTCTCCTTGTGTACTTGAGCAGCAGGACAGTTATAATATAGCCATTAGGTGTTACTGAACAATTAATAATACCCATTCTTTCCGCCATCAATCAGATGCCTATCCAAAAAGTGAAATCATTTACACATGGAAAAAGGGACCTCTTTATTCAGTAGAAGTACCACAAGAGTCTTCTAGTCTCCTCCAGTATGATCTTATAGGACAAACAGTGTCTAGTGAAACAATGAAATCCAACACAGGTAAGATGTAGCCTTATGCAGAAGCTTACATACAACAAACTCTTCCTCTGTTAGCCCCAAATCTAAAATTGCTGAAAACATAGTATTTTAAAAGAGGCAGAGAAATGGTATTTAAAAATGCAAAGTGTAAGTAACTTTCAAGAACATTGCTTTTCATAGAACAACATTAAAACAATACTGACAACACCCCTTTTCTCTCTCTCTCTGTTGATTCAGTTTAGCTTTTATTGATCAGTTAAGTTTTATCATATAGAAGGAAGCCAATTATTGCTTTCTTCAAAAGACAGCATATTATAGTTTAAGACCTTCTGAGGTTTACTACAGTAATATTTGCTCATATGTTGTCAAAAATAATGCTGAGATACTTATCTTCTAACAGGTGAATACGTAATAATGACAGTTTATTTCCACTTGCAAAGGAAGATGGGCTACTTCATGATACAGATATATACTCCCTGCATTATGACAGTCATTCTCTCTCAGGTGTCTTTCTGGATTAATAAGGAGTCTGTTCCAGCCAGAACAGTTTTTGGTATGACAAATTAAAATTTCTACACTAGCTCAGCATCACGTTCCATTCATCCGCCACTTTCATTGGCTGTTTATTTTAGGCAAATACACACTTCATCCCTATTTCTTTCTGTAAGGGGAAAAAGGCTACTCTTACTCACTCCTGTGTTCCAGGTATCACAACAGGAGCCCTGTCTAGTTGTGTTTTAGATCAGCAAAGGATCTGTTCCAGTAGGAACCATGACTGGCAATCAGATCTTATTTTAAGCATGAACTTCATTTATTGTGTTGAATCCACTTTATGGTAGAGCTGCCGGAGATTATTTTTATGTAGAAAAAGAGAAAGCTTATAGGTCCCAAGGAACAAAACTAAATGAAGTTAAATAAATAATGTAAAACAAAAAAATCCCACTAGGACCAAAGTTTATTCTCAGAAAATGTGCAAGGCCAGTCTTCACTGTTATTTTGTGCTTCCCATGTTTAACATTTGTAGACACTTGGTGGACACAAGAAAGGAGAATTTCAAAGTTAAGGTCCATCAGCCAGATGTAAGAGAAGTTTGCTTTGATTTGTATTCTGTTGAAACCAACATTTTGATTAAAAAAAAAAGTTTAAAAAAAAGAAAAATAATCTATAGCATTAACTTAGAAAAACTGTATTAAAATCATATAGAAGGTCTGACAAAAACAGGTCTTAGTATTCATTTCTGCCTATATTTCATGTCACTGGACTGTTTTCTTTCCAGAGGCTTGGGTTAAGGGTGCACCTTCAAACTGTACATTTTGCCTCAACTCTGACTCAATTTTTGACTGTAGTCAGTTAGAGTCTTCTTTTTATTTTGTTACTGAGCTGGGATCCATGCTGCATCCAATATCAAAGGCAAAAACTCCCACTGATCAATTTGTTAAATTAGGCAGGAGTATGCCAATAGCTACAGTTTGGGAAAAAATTGCAATGAAAAATTGAGAAAAAAAATTTTTCATAACTTTTTCGTGAGATCCACCCTGCCTGACGCACTTAATCACCTCCATGTAAAGTGCTGTAATGTTATTTGAGCTAGTCCTGTAGTCTTTGTACAGAGCATATTCCCATTGTGAAATATGCTTTTTGCACCACGACTGCAGAAATATGCTTGCTGTGCTTAAATGATTAGTCAAATAGAGAAAAAGAAGCATATATTTCTAGTTACCCAGGCTCAGGAAAGAGAACAACATGCTCATCTACCTTGATTTCAGTAGAAATGCTGATGTGTAAAGGTATTCAGGGATGTCTTTGTGGAAGTGGGCTGTTGGACGCTTTTTACCAAGTCTTCGCAAGTGCTGAATACAAAGCACTAGTGCTTGTTTATTCTTGCAATCCCGACTGCAGTAGGGCATCATAAGACATAGCACTTGCCAGGTGAAATGCCGTATTTGAAAGGTTAGAAATTACTTGTAAAGCATTCAGATGAATATGAAAAGGATAATCATGGAATTTTATATAGGGCATCATATTGGAATGGTTCCAAACTGTTATTCATAATATGCTGTTTGGTTAAATTAATATTATTTACCCAAAATTTTGGACCTGTTTGGTCTATTCAACAAGTCTGGCTTTAAATATATATTTTTTATATTTACAAAACTCCCCTCTTTGGATGCTTTTTATGACCTCTCACCTCCCCCCACCTTCCCCCTTAAAACCCCCAAAGTAAAATACTTTGGGAAACACTAAAAATGCAGGTTGGAGCCATGTTGGTTTGCAGGCAAAAGTAATCATAACTCTTGGGGAGATTATATCTTTTATTAGACCAACTAGATAGTTGCAAAAAAACCCTGCATCTCTGAAACATGGAAAATACCACAAATTAGCTGTTTTGAAATGAAAACTTCATAATTTTACAAGAAAGAAGCAAAATACAACACCTTGAGACTTGAAAACTGACACCCTTGCTGCAGCCTTCTGTTTCGAGCCAAATTTGCAAGCTCACAGAGCAGTCTCAACACAAGAGAAATTCTTTACCCAGGAGAGCCTTCCATCACCCATCCTCCTGTGAAACATGAAACATCATAACAAAAAACAAGTGTAATTCAATGTCCTGCTTGCCATCAGATAACTCTAAGGTAAATAGACTTCTCTAACTTTTATCTGAGCCTATTTTGCATAAAATGAACTTTCCCAACCTGGAGATCTTACACTACTTTGGCTTTCCTGTGAAATATGAATTTTCATTTCCACCTGAGAGAAATTTTACAATCTTTACACTCTCTTATGCCTGAGGAATGGCACATGTGCCTGAAAGCTTGCAAATAAAGATTTTTTTTGCAACTATCTAGTTGCTGTAATAAAAGATATCACCTCCCCAAGAGTTCCAATTATTAGAAGTCAGAGCACTCTTTCTGGTTTTGCTGAAAATGAATAATGCTAATCTTAAACTCTTTTATGAAAAGGACTAAGTCCATCTCATACCCCATATTCAGATGCCTCAATCTAATAAATTCAGTGGAGTTTGGGAGTTTCAAGAGAGTAAGGAGGATTTTTCTCAGTTACTGTGTGGCCCTATACTTTTATTCAGAGACAATTCCATAGACTCTACAGTGTTTTACATGTTACAGAAAATGCCACGGGCCTATGATGGAACTGAATCAAGGGTCCTAAGGATATTGCAAGTGAACCAGAGCACATCTACTAGGGCTGAGAAGCTTTGGTCCCCAATTTGATTCGGCGGAGATTCAGCCCGATTCAGTGGCTAAATCTCCAAATCTGAATAAAATCTAAGGACCATGTAATCTCTCTGAATCAAAGTGGAACCCTCTGAATCAATTCAGGGATTCAGACATAGAAAAAGCTTTAAATGTTTTTTCTACATACCTCTAGGTAGCAGTGGCTAGTGAGTGCTGTGATGTTGGGGCACATGGAGTATCCCACAGAAGCACAGGTGGCTCCCCAACACACTTGGTAGCAGACCCGGAAGTGGACCAAAAGCACTTCTGGTCCACTTCTGTGTTGGCTGGGGAATGCACTGGGGAGCTCCCTGCATCCCCCCACCCAGCTCAGTGACTGGTGCCTCCTGGGTCTGGGGGGAGTACCCAGGGTCCCCCTGTGGCCAATTGTTGAGCCAGAGGGGCACCAGGGGCACCCCTGCGCACTCCCCGGCAGACCTGGAAGTGGACTGGAAGTACTTCTGGTCCACTTCTGGGTTCACCACCGAGCATATGGAGGCTGCCCCCCCGTGCTCCTGTGGGATGCTCCATGTACTCCAGCATCACAGCATTCATGAGCCTCGCCTGCTACCTCAAGGTATGTAGAAAAAAAAGCTTTTAAAGCTGTGTTTACATCTGAATCGCTAATTCTCTGAATCAGCAGCAAATCATTTTTGGATTTGGACAAGTCTAATCAAGGACAGTGATCCAAATCAACTAACTGAATTGCTGTCCCTGATTCAGGCTGAATCCAAATCGAATAGGGCCCACTCTGCACACCCCTAGTATCTACTTGTGAATTAATGCAGAGCAGTAAACTCAAGCACAGTTTGTGCCAAAGTTTATTGCTCCTGGGTACAGTGTTTACATGGGCACCCAGAACCCCAGCACAGTGAGCCAGGGCAGAGGAGCCCTGGTTGACAGCATCCTGGGGAGTCAGCCTTCCATCCCGGGGCTGCTCTGCCCCAGCTCAACATGCTGTGGAGGGACCGGCTAGGGCATGAGGAGTCTATTGTGCAGGGCTAACCAGCAGGTAATCCCTGCACTGTAGCACCCTAGTGCCCCAGCCAACCCTAGTCACTGTCTACACATGTGTTTCAGTGCACTAGACTCCATTGTAGAATAGTACTCATCCAAGACAGTACTATCCTAAAGCAGAGTTCATTAATTTACTGAGCCCTAATAGGGCCGCACATGTAGACGGTGACACTTTACTGTGGAGCTAATTAGCCAAATCCACAAGAAAGCGCACATATAGATGCACCCACAGAGTATTAGATAGAAATGACTCTGGGAAAGTAGTATTCCCTTGGGTTTATACCTGGGTATTCTAAAAAAAAAAAAACCTAGTGGATTACCTATATGCCCCTCACCATCTATGTTACCCTCAGACTTGAGTGGACCAAGAGGCTTAAATCTAAATGTGCTCCATTAAAGGTCATATGCAAGGTTGTTTCACTCTTGCTCTTATTTATGCGCTATGTCTTGCCTCAGAACCCTGCCAAGCAGTCTCTCTTTTGAATATTTAGGCAACAGATGCAGCGATAGATATGCTCAGATTGTTTCCTTGCTTGCATAACCCATTGAGAACCAGGATTTACTGTTGATCCAGTATATTTATTAAAATCTTAGATGTAGGAAGCAAGGGTTTTTGTGGGTGATATTTTTAATTGCATCAATTGCATGGGCAGGATAGACTTGGACAAGCTTTGGAATGTAGTACATTCTTCAGGTCAGGATGCATTTTTTTAATATGACATCATCCAGAAAAAAAAAAAATTTCCTGGACTATCTTGGCTACAACATCACTCCAACGCTGCCAAAACTTAAGTATGGGAAGATTTTTACAGTGCAGTTAATAGAGGACAATTCACTTTAAACAGGAATGTTAACTGACATCTCTAAAAATGACCGAAAAGTAATTCAAACTTAAAGGCAAAGATAAGCAGGCATTGATTATACTTTTCCTCAACTATATTTTAGCATTTTGTTAGATAAGAAAGGTTTCAGCAATCCAAAATATAGAATAATGAATTTTCTTACAATCGTAATTCATTCCTTTCCAATGGGGATCCCGAAGATTCCCAAGTTTAAATTATAGTCATGGTATGCTTTTATTCAGATACTGAATACATCTTTTTATTACTAAATAGCACATGGCCTTGTTCTAATCTCATAATCTCAAAAACTTCAGCAGGGAAGTTTAGCCTTAAAACGTAACAAGTACAAATAAGCCTGATTGTACAAAAGCATATGCAAGATTTGGGGAACTGGAGGTACTATTATTTTCTGGCATCTTGTATTTGCATTTTTATTAAAGCATGTTAGATGATGATATTGGAATAGCAACGCTTATCTTCAGACAGCTGGCAAGCCACATCATGTGACAGCTGCAAAGAAATCCTTAAAATAATCAAGTCATACTGTCCTGATGGTTCAGCGAGATGTTAACATCAGTATGCAGTGACACTGCACTCTGCATCTGTAGAGAATGCATACCAGCAGTACTATACATTCACCTCAGATAAAATGAAAATGAAAAAAAAGCTTAGGAGGTATACATTCAGTAAAAAAGAGGTGAAAGGTTCCTGATCCACATGTCCTGTTAGAATACATGTAGTCTTTAAAGGCCATGGGGGTCTTTTCCATCTTTACCTCTTTGGCATGGGTGGGATGTGGGGCACTTAATCACATAGAATGTGTCATTAATCCATTCTACAAACACTTTAAAAAAGCCCCACTTTCCTACAAAATTAAAAATTCTGTGTCTGGGGCCATCCCTCAGGCTCTTCCTGTTTTTAGTTGAAGATTTTCAGGCCACTAGTACTGACTTCCATGCAAAATTCCCATGGATTTTGCTAACATTTCTGTAATGACCAGTTTTGTCCTACTGAGGTAAACCCAAGACAAAAAGAAAGGATAATAAAATGATATTTACAGCATGTAAACATAGACTTTTGTTATAGACGACACTTATAAAGTCTTAGGTAAAAGTAGGTGTTTTTGAATCCTTAGACCGAATATTATATGCCTATTTTTCAACATTACCAAGAAAGTATCACTGTTCAGTAGATGAGTGTCTTCAGTTTTAATCTCTCCAATTTTTGTGAAAAAAACCATGCTGCAAATTAGGACAGTTTATTCAGAACTGTTAGATTTATAAAGAATGGTTTTAAGCATAAGGAGTATTTAGCAATTTTATAAAGTTAGCAGGTTGGAAGGGTGGTAGTGAAACAATAGGAAGTTTAGACCCTGTATTTATATGGATTTTAAAGCAATGCAGGTAAGCAATTTCTAATTTCTTTATTTTGTTTTTGTTATTTTAAAGGGATAACTACAGTCCTAACAATGACCACTTTAAGCATCAGTGCCCGCCATTCTTTGCCCAAGGTATCTTATGCTACTGCCATGGATTGGTTCATAGCTGTGTGCTTTGCCTTTGTCTTCTCTGCACTTATCGAGTTTGCAGCTGTCAACTACTTTACCAATCTTCAGACTCAGCGAGCACTGAGGAAGGCAGCCAGGGCAGCAACAGTAGCAGCAGCAACTGTACCGGCAGAAGACGAGATTGTCTTGGTAATTGCTCACTTTTCTGATAATAAGCATCATACAGGAAGAGACAGACAAAGTAGTGAATGCAAAACAATTGAACAATATTAAAGTGATCTTAGTCTGGAAAGGTTATATAACCAAGTCACATCAACTCAAAAATCAAGGAAGTTAGTGTACTACCTGCAGAAAGTGAAATCAGTTAATTTGTTGTTGTTGGGTTTAAATTGAGATATTATTCTTTGGTCATTCAGATTTGAATTTCATAAAATATAAAAGGAAACATTAGACTGTTAACCATAAATTCTCGTTCTGAGCAATTTTATAGGTACTATGCTGAGGCAATAATAAATGTGCTGAGGCAATAATAAATGTGGACCTAATCATAGTGAGAATTGGTAGGGCACCATTCAAAAGAATGAGAGCAGGTATTGGACAGATTATTACATGAGCATAAGAGAAGTGGGTCATCTGGAGGAAGAAGAATTAAACTTTAAGTAAACTTGGCATCTGTTACTTCCATAAAAACGGTGTTGGTGAGAGCATGGGGAAGGAGCAACAGAACTAGAGTTTTAAGAAAGGGATTCAACAAGGGGCAGAGATGCTTTTTCTTCTCATTAAAAAAAACTGATTTTTAAATATTTTCATTACATCCCAGGCTTGTTAATGATCCCATATTTGAACTAATTTGCCCACTCAGCACTCCTCTGTTATAAACCAAGATCATTAGCATTTCTACTTTTAGATGAGCAACTGAGAGACTAATAAACTTTGCAAGCTTACCCAGAAAAACTGGTAGCTGAACTGTGAACGGAACCCAAATCTTTCGAATCCCAGTCTAGTGCCTTACCAACAAGACTATCCTTCACCCCATTTCAACTCTTCAAGTACCCACCTACAGTAACTCTGTATTACTGTGTTTAACAACAGCTTAGACTAACAGGTTAAATATACCCCAAACAATTAAGCAAATAAACAGCTAAGTTTACTAATAAAGCCTGTTGCTACTCCAAGTTGGAAGAGCAACAAACTTATCCTTGTCTCCAACAGGAGATTTATGTCTATGAGCCAAAGCATATTTCAGTGAAGCTATTATTTTTACTGTGTTGTTAAATAATAATCCATGACATTCTGGGAATACAAATGAAGAGAAAATAAACATACAAATGAACCCCAGCTAAGCCTTAAACATGAAGTTAAACTTTTATACAAGTTGTGAAACAAAATAACACTCTGTTATGCATCACAACTCAGGAACTTACAGCTTTTCTAACAAGATTGCATAAAATGAGACACAAAAGAAAAGCAAGCTTTGAGAAAAGTGAAGTGTGTGTACTAGCTTTTGCTTTAATTTAACAGTAATTCTGAAGTGACTAATGGAAAGGTCAGCTGAACTTTAAAAAAAAATGTAAGTAAATTTGAACAAAGTACATCTAGATGTCTATATAAAACATTTTTATTAGTCTAAGGAATCCTTAATAATATAAGCTTCAAGAATGAAAAACAGAGAATAGATTTGTAAATGTTAAGCTAATACTAAGAAAGTCATTTCTTTCCAATTGTCATGACATTTGAGAAGGACTTGGCTATTATGACTGAAACATCATAATTTGCCTGGAGGGGGGTCTTATAGACCCTACAGACAAGGGATTGTATAACGCTGTAAATCTCAAGACCGGGTCATTCTTAATATACAGCGGCGCCTATGTAGTACAAAATGGCACAAGGAGGCTTGGTGGGAAGTCTTGATGATTTACATTCCTATTTGCTTTCTAAGCCACTTTAAAAAATGCTGGGTAAGAGAACATTAAACTAGATGCAATTGTTCAATCAAATATTAAAATCCAGCAAGCTACATGATTTTTCTCATTTCCTTCCTTGTTTCACAGAAAGTGTATTCAGAAGCTTTACAGTCTAGTATGACAGGCCTAATTCTCCTCTCTCTCAGTGCCAGTTCACTTGTATTGAGTCAAGTGTGGATGAAGAACTACAGAGCTTTCTCAAAGTTACATCTACTGTCAAGAGCTAGCGTGCATTACTGGGGAGGGGGAGGTCCCAACTTCAGAGAAATATAGCTATATAGCTCCTGATCATTCAATTTAAACTTTTGACTGGGTGACAGCACCAACAATTGCTCATAGGGTTTGATCTCCAAAAGCACATTGTGTATCAAGTGCTTCTGCCACAGTAAATGGCCAAAGAAGCCAGTTATGGAAGGTAGTTCCCTATGGCTCTTTCAATTTGCTAGGACTTTATTTGGGTCAGCGTGGTTGCTTCCATAGCTCTTGAGGAGTCGTGCAGCCAGAGTTAAATACAGGTGAAGTTTTCCCTTGAAGGAATCACTACAGCAAATAAAAGTTTGAAACCAAGTTTGTCAAGTTGCTCTCTCAAGGGCTTCAACCACAAGCCAGCATAAAACTAAGTACGATAAATAATGTTCCCTTCTGTAGTGGTTTAGCAACAGTAACCAGCAGCTGACTACCAAAACATCTACAGGAACACACTCTTCAGCTCTATCCTTAAGAAACCCATCTACCAGTAATAAACACCTAGACCTAGAAAATGAATAAAACCAACCAGAAAAATAATATAAACTGCAAACCAAATCCCCTGGTTTCTAAAGTAAACCTTACATGAGCATGAAAAAAGTATGTTAAACTTCCCTTCTAGCAGAGGCCATATTTCCCATCAGTGGTCTCTGGTTTTAACGAAAAGCATTAGGCCATCATTTCTGAGACTAAGCCATTCCCCTTAGGAATAAGTAAGGAAAAACCCAGAATAACCCATTGAGTACTCACCACTTTGAAGAAGGAACTGCAGCTTCCAGAAAACTGCAGCTGCTTGACTGCCAGATTTAAAGGTCAAACTCTAGAAAGGCATGCTGGGGAAAATATTCTGTTAGAGTAATCCTGTTGCAAAAAAACTTAGTAGATTCTAGAAAGTCTCTAAGGAACAGATTTCTGGAAAAGGAGGATGAGGGCTGTGTGCTTTTTATTCTGTCACTATAGATATTTTCACACTGCAGCTCAATGTGTGACTGCAGCTCATGTAGATGAGCCTGAGCACGGTTTAAACTAGTTAGCTCAGGTACCAGTAGCAGCGTATCAAGAACACAATGTTCAGTCATTTGACTATTGAGATGGATTTTGCAATTTGTGTCGGGTTCTGCGCTGTTGAGGCTTTGCTATTATTACCTGAGCTAACTAATTTAAAGCTAGCTCTGGTTTGTTTGTATGTGCTGAAATCACACCTGGTTTGCAGCAGATATATAGTCTATAGCACTCTTCTATTTTGCTGTTGTAGTTTTGAGAGCTTGTCTTTAGAAAGCTTTCCTTTTTTTGATTTTTTGGGTTTTTTGTTGTTTGCTTTTTGGCTGTTTCTGGGACTCTCTCCCTTCTTTTATTTCTCAGTTTCTTTAGATCCTTATTCTTTGTCTGTTTCTAAGTCTTCTCATTACATTTTCTAACATTTCTTTTTATTTCTTTCTGTTTGCTTTAAGGCACATTTCTTCTTGTTCTATATCCATAAGTAATAATTTCTTAGAGCTTTATATCTTCTTTAACTCTTCCTCTGTCTGTCTTTTTTAACTGGGTCTGCCAGTATTATCCATGAACATATTTTACAGGAAAAAAAATCTCTCTCACTATCGTTCTTAGTAAAGTTCTCTCTTTGTTTAAAAAATATCCCCTAATTATTTTCCCCCACTTTCTCCTGTGCCCTTGGCTCTGTTTTTCTATTCTGTACTATCTTTTCTCATGGAGAAGAAAACCTTTTTTTCCACCATGATTTTTTGTGGTGACTATTAGGATTTTAGGGTTTGTGTGGAAATAGGAATGCTCTTTGTCTTCTGTTTTTATAGTGCCAATCACCATGCTCCTTAGTGAATGTTACAGAAGGTTGCCTATATCTGACTGTGACATTAATGCTTCCATGGGTAGTATAGCAACATGACATTTCACCCAAAATTCATTTGTAGTGAAACAAATTCAGTGATAAGAACTGGCACAGATGAAAATTTCAAAAATCCAATTAAAAGTTTTAGTTGCTTGCATACACTTTTAAACCCATCAAGATGAGGAATATATTCAATTTTCCAAAATTCTAAATCTAATTAAGTCTACTGCAAAAATCATTCAGAAGTTTCTCTCACCCTTCAATATAGTTAATTTTGTTCAAATTCATTCTTACTCAAATTATTTTGTTCAGAGTTTCTAACACAGGGGTGGGTAAAATGCGGCCTGGGGGCTGGATGTGGCCCACCAGGCCATTCTATCCATCCCACGGGGCCCCTAACAATTTAGAAAATTATTATTTATCTGCCCTGGGCTGCCTGTTATGCAGCCCTCAGTGGCTTGCCAAAACTCACTAAGCGCCTCTCTGCCCAAAATAATTGCCCGCCCCTGTTCTAATATAATCCCCAAACAAAACTATTTAATCTCAAAAATGAAGAAGGAATTCTGCACTGCTACAGTGCGAACAACTCCTCTGAAATCCTGAGACTCCTTTGGTTTCCATAAGATATACAATGCGCTGAATTGTAACCTCAAGTTAATTAGTGTAAACCTAGAGGGACTACATTGGTTTCAAAGGAAGCTCTTTTATCTACCGCAGTTAACTGAAAACGCTTTGGCACATTGATTCTGTCAACTGCAAGTGATCCCTGTGTGAAGTACAAAACTGTGGGTGCTCCACTCCAAAACATGACAGCAACAACCTGGGAACTCATCTGTGCCTTAATAGAAGCCCCCCCTGATACATGTGAATCACATTGTTTCATCTTTACAATCATCTGTAGTGGAAAGGCTCCAAAATCCTGAAAGTTTTGCATGGGTAGATCCCTGGCCCTGTCAGCCTCTCTGACTTAAATGTACTTTGTCCAAGAGCTGGGGTCCATTTTCTAAGTGGGGAGTGGTCTACTTTAGTTTACGAAGAGTTTTATAGAGCTTTTGCAATAAGGGAGAAAGAGAGATTAATTGGTGTTATTTCCCAGCATAGCTTGTCAAGCATCTTGATGAAAAACATTGCACACCAATGAGATGTTTTTGTTGAAAATTGTTTGTTTGCTTGCTTGTTCCCCCCACCCCCTTTTCAAGTATCTCTTTCCCCTAAGGCACAAAACAATACAGCTTAGGCAGCAAAGGAATTCTCATTCTGTCTTTTAGCAGCTCCCCACAACTGTACTACAGCTGGATGTCATTCCAGTATAAAGGATTTGCTTCCCTGAAGTTCCCTGTTTCCCTAAAATTACACCAGTGCCTTTAACGAGCATCCTTGTGTAGCTAAAAGCAGAGTGCTTCCTTTTAGATTGTCAATAACCCTTTGTAAGATCATCTTAGGAACATCAACATATCTACACCCCTTAACTGAAAACACAGTGTCTTTAATCAAATAAGGTAGGGGCTTACCCTCCTGCCCCTCGCCCTCCCTATACAACTTCAAATTAGCAAGTAGACCAATAAAAACACCTTTCAATTATATTGAGTTTTTGTTCCTCCTGCAGGAGCACATAGCTGATTATCATTTGACTCTGCCTGTTATGTCTCGCAGACATGTAGCTAAGAGGGAGGGCAAAAAGAAATCAGAAAGAGTTTAAATCATATAAAAATATTTTAAATTATTTTTTAGGATACCCAAGAATTTTATTGTTCTGCAGCATTTAGGAGTTTTTACAGTGCAATATCACTACTGCATTTTGTAATCACAGCAGCACATATTAAAATGGAACAAACAACTGTAATTGCAGAGTCCAAAGAAGGATTTTTATTTCTCTTTTAATAATGGCTTCAACAATTGCACAAAATAAATGTAATGGCTAGATTATGATCATAGGCCCACTGCTTTCAATCTAGAGTAACTCCTGTTTACATTTATGAAGTTATTTGATATTGATTATCAGTGTATATCTAAGAGCAAAATTTGGCTTTAAATAATAACATAAATATTTTGTAAAGAGCTGTACGCTATCTATGTATTTTGCTCTGTTACATCATAGAAGTACATTGTTGTTACCAAATTGTGAACATAGGAAATATTTCCCAGCCAAGACCTGATTTCAGTGTTTTTCTTGTAATTTTTCATTCTAGTTTTAACAGTTGGGGGTCCAATTTTGCTAGCGTCTTATACTGCTTAGATGTTCATGAAGGAGTCAATAGCTGTAGGAAAAACACAAATCCGGAATGAAGTTTAATATATGTGGGCCAGTCTGAGAACGCTGATCGCAGCGCCAGACTTTTAGGCATTTTACCACTTCAGCAGACCCTACACAGCTGAAGTAAATACTTAAGCTCTCTATACTACATTTTGAAAGCCAGCATGGACAACCCTCAAACTGGTGCCAAATCATTTTCTAAGTAATCTTTTAGGAGATGGATATATCTTAATCCCACCACTTTTGATATCAAGGCATCTCCTTCCATTTGTGGCTCACCTCTGAACCTTTCTCCCACAGTGAAATGCCTGTGCCAGTCCTTGTTCACAGAACACCAGAAGAGAAGGTATTACAGCATCAGTTAGGGCAGATTGAGTTCACATGCATCTTCTGTGTCAGTGGTGATTCTCAACCAGGGTGAAATGGTTGAGCATTGTCAGCTTTGTTAGCAAATAGGATTCACAAGATAAACCCAGATTTTTCAAATAGGAATTCCTAGTGTTAAAATCACTCTGACCTGGTGGGACCTTTATGAGTTCTTTGGAACAGAAGAATTGCCCTATTATTTTTCTATAGTTAAATTGAGTGAAGACCTCCAAGGGGTGCCTCGAGTCTAAAAAGGTGGAGAACCACTGTTCTGTAGGAAACCTATATTTCCTGCCTTCTGGAGGAATGTTATTAGCAGTAGACTATACAGTATGAGGGATGGGGATACTAGTTTCCTTTCTTGAACCTGTTGCACTTCTCATTATATATATATATATATATTATTGGGGGGGGGAACAAGAGAAAAAATAAACAAGACTCTCTCAACCAATGCAAAGACCTTTGTTCCTATATTCCACTGAATGTATGCAGATACACGTATTTTAATTTGAACAGTAATTGAGAAATGATTTCTTAGATATGTAGTATGTTAGACAGTTATGCATGTTCTTGCTTACTCAGAAACAGATCTTTAGGTGTTCAAAGGACTTTACTGGTGAAAATAGAGGTACCTAGAAACTTTAAGCATATTCAGGGTTTTTGACTGGTCCTCAGTAGAAACGGGAGTTTTGAGGACCATAATTTTGAACTTGTACCTAAACTGGGAGTTAGATGGGACTTCAAAGCCTTAGTTAAGTCTTTTATGGCTCTAGCCAGAAACCTGTGATTTCATTTATTTTACATAATACCTGTATGAACTCTACACATCTATAAGTATGCCAAAAACATGAAAACAGAAAAAGAATAGGAGATAGAATTGTGTTGTTTAATGTTCTGTATTGTCCAGTTATATTGACCCTTGGCATTACTTTTGTAATTCAATATGATGAAAGCAAAATTCCATACCCTTAACCTAATACATTTCAAAGGAAATGAGCAAAAATACATTTTTTTCTGTTTGAAAGTTTAGAGTATATTGCCATTGATTTCTTTTTACTGCACTGCACTGACAGAAATGTTATATAATGTTTAGTGAATAAGAGACAGAAATAAGAACAAATATACTTTATACAAATATATACTTAATATATATATTTAAACTAACAAATGTATATTTGTTAGTTTAAAATTTGGTGGTGTCTAGGCACATCCATTAGATGCTCATTTTTTTACTGCCATACCACATGCTGCACTGATAGCAGAATAACGTATTGACAGAACAAAGGAATGAGGGTCTATAGCAGGGATGGACAAAATACGACCCACCAGGGGATTCTCTCTCACCTGCAATGGGTCCCTCAACCCCATCTGGCCCAGACACAGGGAGCAGCTTGGGTCATGGTTTCATTTGGCCAGCTTTGCCACCCTTGGGCACGCAGCAGGTCAGGGGCAGGGCGGTGCAGCGTGGTAGTTGGACTCAGCTTCCTGGCAGCTCCCACAGCAGTGGCTCCTTCTGGCTGCTGCTGCCAGGATCACCACTGCTGCTGGACCGAACCTTAGTGCTTGGGCACCCTGACCCTTCTTCCCCATACCCACCGCCAAAGGCACCGGATGGAGTTAGCAGGCAGAGTCTCCATGGAGACTGGCCTGGGACCACTGTGTGCATGGTTGGCTGGGCAGATGGGATTGGGATGTGGGAAAGTGGGGAGCAGCATCCAGGAGTGGGCCAGGTGGACAGGGCTGGGGCCAGGATTGTGTGGGGTCAGGGCAGAGCCACGATCCACTCCCCACATATCCCTGCCCATGGACCTGGACCTGTCACAGGGATGTGCAGGGAGTGCCTCAGATCTTGGTCCCATGCTTGCTCACCCATCCTGCTCCTGGATGCTGCTCTTTGCCCATCCACAGTCCCATCCCATCTGCCCAGCCAAACATAACCAGCCTGTGGGGGTCCCAGGTCAGTCTCCATGGAGATTCCCACCCGCCCAATCTGTCTGACATCCTTGGTGGTGGGTGTGGGGGAGATGGACCAGGATGGATAGGATCAATTTCTCCCTCGTGCTGGGCTGGGCCCCCACCATCTTCCCCACTGCTCTGGACTGGATCAGCACCTCTCTGCCACACTGGGACAGGTCAACAAGATCCTGGCCTGCAACAGCTCACCAAAGCTCCTTAAGTGCCCCTCCAGCCCAAATAATTGCCCATACCTGGTCAACAGATGCATTTAAAAATACAATATTTTTATTAGAAATATCCTGAGAAAAATAATTACAGACATAAAAATCACTTATAAAACAGTTACAGCATCCAGATAAAGTTATAGAGGGCTAGAATGAAGAATAACTTAGAGTCTACAGCTGTCTTTGCTTTCTTTTCTATTTGGAGTTAAGGCCCCGATTCACAGTTTGCGGAGAGCTTCCTGAGATATACTGAGCATGCATAGATCCAAGGAAAGTCAATGATAGCTCATGGACCTCAGTCCCTTGATAGAATAGATGAGGCTGCTCTGTTGACTTTATGAGGGATTTGGTCAATTGAACTGCAACAGCATACATAGATCCAGACTTCACCTTATTTATCTCCATGACATAGCACTTCCTTTTTAGTTGTGTTCCATTATGTGCCAAATTAGGCCCCGATCCTGCTGTGCAGGCCACAATGCTGGACAATAATTGCACATGGAGTCCCACTGATGGTAGCAGTACTCCATACTGATACAAAGGTACATTCACATGAGTCAGACTGCAGGAATAGAGCCTTTTGTTTAATTTCAGTATAAAACAACTTGTCCCTACGTTTAAAAGGGTTATGTCCTTTAACACCTAGTGTCTTCAGCAATTTGTAAAGCAATGCACTGCATTTGAGAGGCTCTCTTAGGGGTGCTGCAAAAATTTGTTTAGTACATTCTGCCAAAATAGGAAACAATGTAATACCCTAGAAAGTACTCTTTCCTTAATATTTGGGCCGAGATCTTAGCACCTCACTGGAGGCTACAGTTCCTTGTCAGATAAAAACACTTCAAAGGGAAAATCCAAATAAAGCAAATCAATGACTCCAGCTACATCCCAGAGTTCAAATGTCACAGAACCCATGCTTTTGCAATTTAGTTTGAATAGTATGTTCAAACTTACCTCCTTTTGCTGACCTGAGCTAATGGGTCCTTTGTCCTTTCTATTCATGTCCTCTATATAGCTTAACAGTACAAAAGAAATGGACTAATAATATAGTCCAGACTTTTAATCTGATATCAAGGATTTTGCAAATGAAGGAAGTAGACAGTTGGGCCATCCAACAAAAAACAGAAGTTAAAATGGGAAGAGACCACTACTCTGACTAGGAGACACTAGCACTTCCTCATGGCAAAAGCCTCATAAGTTCTCATTAGGGCAGAAAAAGACATTCTTTCAGAGCAAGTGGCAATATTTATTTATGAAAATTCAGGATACACAAAAGAAAGAATTGTTCAAATTCCATTTTACTAAACAATTGCCAGAATTGTCTGGAAAGCCCAACCCCCACAGCAGTATTAATAAAACTGCAAAGGAGAATAATGAAATCTTTTACCATATGGGCAGCAAATGCTACCCTCAAGCGGCAGGGGCCTATTTCTGTTCCTGTTTATACCAGCTGGGCACTGCTATATTTCTGTTACTTCATTGAAGCGATTCTCAATATTACTTAGGTAACCGAGAGAAGAACATAGTCTAATGCACATCATAATGTTGTTGTATGATAATTGGCCCTGTGTAATAACAAATGCTCTTTAATCTGCTATTCTCCTGAACTGTAGAAAAACCAAGCATTTCTGTAGTAAAGCAAAAGACAAGCTACCTTGTAGGAGTAATGTTCCAGATTCAAAGCAGGGGAACTACAAAGCAAATGGTATGAACGTAATGGCTCGGTTTCAGTCAGTTTGCAGAGAGGAGGATTATTTTTATGATTTACATAAGTGAACATGTTTCTGTGACATCTGTGGATGATCCCCCTCCAAAATCAGTTTCCGTGTACCTAGAAAATACATAATCATACATGTTACATATATTTTGCCAGTGATTGATTAATCACACGATACATTTAGACTAGCCAATTGTACAAAGTAATTATTATCACATGATAAAAATGACTATCCAGCTATAAAAAGAGCTAGGCAACTATAAAGTTAGTGCTTCAAAATGTGTAACAACTCTATAGCTGTTTTTTATCCACCTTTTATTTGAATGCGTAGCAGGGCCCTTAGATCCAGTGGACACTGGCTTACAGTATGCATATTGTGCAAGTTCTATGCAAAATGTGGCACTCACCGGTTATTTGACTTGGTGTGAATAGGGAATTTGGCACCCATGAAAGAAAAGATAACAGGGTAAAGAGAGAGAGACAGAGAATGTTACTGTCTTGTACAGAAAGGAATGTATTTCTTGCCTCTGTCTTCTTTATAGCAAATTATGCAGAGTCAGAAAACTGAATACAGGTCTGTCTATGATTAGAGCTCTAATCACTAGCTCACCTTTCCTATTTAGTCAGTGAATCCACTGCCATCTAAACTTGAGGGGAAAATATCAACTACAGGAAACCACATAGAACGAAAGTAGCATTGTGAATAGGCACATCCTTGGCGATTAGGGAGTCTCAGGTAAGTTCATTCAGCTTCGCTGCATTCAGGACCTGCTTTCAACTTTTCTGAAACAGATAGGATGGAAAAGTAATAAACAGAACTCTGAATTGTTTGGAACATGTCTACAGGTCCAGCCAGATATTAAAGATTTCATGGCTAAGTTGCAAGCTGAGGGCTCGTCCCCACAAGTAGGGACACGCATTTGTAGTGGAAAAAAAAGCACAAATTTGTTCTGCTACTTTTGCCATTGCACACACCCCTACATGTGAGCTCTGGTGTGAAGCAATACCCTGCTTCAGGGAAACTGCTGTTCCCTGTTCTGCCTGGCTCGCAGTGTGCTGGAGGAACCGGGGCAGAAATAGAGGAGGGGAGACGCTCTGGCCAGCAGCCAGCGTCTCCCAGGAGAACACAGCCTCCATGTCTGCTGGTGCATGTTTCTGTGGTGTGTGTCACACTGCTTTACTCGTGGCATTTTTTCCTACCGGGGTAGCATATTTTGCCCCCGTGCTGGAAATTTGCAGTGAAGGTCATGTTTTAACATGCTGGGCATGTGGTTTGTGGCACCACAAAGAAGTTCACAGAATCACTAACCACACATTGCCTCACGTCTGGATTTGGCCTCAGAGGAGTGGGCTTTCATAGGAAAGCTGCAAGGGTTAATGATGTTCTACTAAGTAGTAGAGACAGCAGAATTTACTGTTTTTTGGATTAGTAATGCCAAAAAAAAGAGAAAAAAAAAGTAGACAATCCTCATTTGAAAAGGATTCGAGAGATCCATATCTCAAAGATATCTCTTCTTAGCCTCAGTTCTCATATCCAAGTGATAACCATCTCTCCTCATCTTTTTGCATACATTTTTTGTTGGAACCAAAGAGACATACACATCTGTAAGGGTTGAATTCCATGTAGATTAAGGCACTAAAGGCAATGTCTCAAGCACATATTTAGTTAATTTCTTTTCATTTGCCATTTTTAATCTGTCTTCTCTCTTTTAGGTTACATCTACACCGCAGCACAAAGAAATGATAACATCTCACGTGGACATATCTGAGCTAGCTTAGGTTGCAAATAGCCATTCAGATGGCCTCCCGTAGGCCACATACAAGTCATGAGGGGTTAATTTGTGGTCCCCAGTTTCCCACTTCGCACTGCTTCCCCCCCATTTACAGCTGCCTCCAGAGGCTCAAGACTCCTGTTTCACCTGTCTTTTACTTCCTGCTGTGAGACAGGGGACAGGGCAGGGCAACATGGCAGACCCCATGGTGCTAAGAAAGCCCATGGCATGGGGTACTGGCCCACTGTCACAGTAGAAAAGCCTGTACCTAGGGAGTTGGAGTGGTTGAAGCACTTGTGCACCTGCAGTGGAGTGGGACAGGGAAATGACCAAATGCCTGGTGCAGTGGGGGCAGGGACCACCTGCATGTACAATGCAGCGGGAGGTAGGGAGCACTTCCATGCCTAGTGCAATGAGGGAGCACCTGGAGGTCTGCACTGGTGCAGCCCATGGGGCATCATGCATCCCCTGGCCACTAAGCAGTTGGACAGCCCTGTCTTAAGCCATCAAGTATTTACCTAAAGTCCTCAGCACGCTGATGTAGCCATGTCTCTGGAATTCCTTGTAGACATACCCTTAATTTTCTCTCCTGTTCAGCTCCATTTTTAATCTTTACCTTTCACCCAGCCTCCTTATATAAAGATGGTAACACCCACACATGTATAGAGGAACTTTGCTTTTATCCTCTTATGTCAACGTTTTTGAACAAATGTCCTCAGATGTGTTCGTGTATGCCTCATGGGAATTGTGCTCTTGAATATAGTTGACAGGTTCTGGTCATTGGCATGTGTGTATATATCAGTTGTATGTCTATGCTATGCTGAAGTAGAGGAATAAAAGAAAATATTGGAAAGACAAGTAGAAGGGCATCAGATTGCAAGATGGGTGATTTCACTGTTTTGAAAGAAATCGGTAAATGTGCAAGTCAAATCCCAGAGCTGAGAGTCTGGAACCTGTATAATAAGCATTTTTTCTCCCCCCAGCCCTCTCATTCCAACTGTAACTTGAAGAAGCGAACAAATCCCATGACATCTCAGGCAAACCTGTCTCCTGATGCCAGTATAATGCCTAATACCGTGTATCGAGTTCAAACAGCATCAGTTCCTCCACCAGCTCCACCACCAGAACCAGAAATTGGAGGCACTAGTAAAATAGACCAGTATTCCAGGATCCTCTTTCCAGTAGCATTTGCAGGATTCAACCTGGTATATTGGATTGTTTACCTTTCAAAAGACACTATGGAAGTGAGTAGTAGCATTTAATTCTTGTAACTTTCGGGGGGAAATAGGTGTTGCTATCAATCTATAATAGTCAACTGTAAATAGCATCTAGTGACAAAGATGTTTTCAATACAGCATAGTCATTCTATATGGAAGGCCACATCTAAAACTTTTATTTCTACTTTCTTTTGACTTTGACCAAGACCAGGACAATTGTCTTTGACTGCATTTTCAGCAGTATTCTCAACAAATATATAAACCTTATTTTTCCATTGCTTAATCTTTGTAATTGAAGCAAGGAAGGTATTTGCTGAAGCAATGCAGCAGAGGAGATAAGAACCCTAATATCTCCCAAGATTTCCTCAATAGGATAAGTAAGAGTTTATTTTAGAATGTCCGTGTAAAATGTTCAAAATATTCTAAACATTTTCTGTTGGGGAAAAAGGGACTTTATGTACAATGGATTCTTTCTGAATATGGATTTATTATTATTATACATTTTAATCCCTATGATCCTTTGTTTATCTTTTCCCTGACACATACACACTTTTATGAACTTTCTTTAAAAAAAATAGTTTTATTTGCATTAAACAGAGAAATGGCTTCTCCTCAGTAGTCCCAGCATTATTTTACGAGGTTTAAGAGGTTCAGCAATGATGCATTTCATATAAACTGCATTGTGGGATAATGTTTTGATAACGAGTTTATCATTTCTATGCAGTCATTACACTTTTACATCTTTCTTTTGACAATTTAAATTCTCATGACTCCCCATGTCCCTCTTTCTCCTTCGCCTAAATACAACTCATTGGACAGAGGAATGATACATACTATATTTATTTGTTTCATTACCATGTTGTCTTTCAACCTCATATTTTGCAATGCACATTGTAAGCTCACTTAGCACTTGTGATAAACTGTCGCATTTGGACAAGACTAAATAATCAGAAATAGAACTAAATGTTGATATATTAAAATATGTATTGTATGCACATTTGAATATGTATTCAAGTTCACCTAAAGCTGTTGTGTTAGATATGTTAGTTGTTGTGTATAATTATTATATATACCTGTAGCAAAGCAGTTTAAGGACCAGGTCTCTAGTTACCACTCTCAGAGATAGCTTTGTTGACTTCAATGGAGCTCTTCTGATTTGCAATAAAAATCCTAACTTGAGGCCTGTAAAATTAATCAGTGTTATTGATGGTTTTCCAAAGTAGCTATGAAATATTTAAACTTTTCTACTTTATATATATATATATATATATATATATATATTAGTAAATAGTATAATATAAGTAGTAAATATATATTACTATTTCTATTAACCCCAGATTTTTTAAAGGTTTCTAAAAACCAGAAAAACAGTGCAGACTATAACTGTTTTTAATGTATCACTCTTAAACGCTCCCAAAGTTACACACAACTAGGAAATTCTTTTCACTACTTGCTTTATACCATAGCAGAAATCCTACACCACAGCTATAGTTAAAAGGGTACTCTGGTAAACACAGTTGGGACTATAGTCAGGGTTTGTAGGATTTGTTTTAATATAGATAAGTATAAAACAACTTAATTTCAAGACCAGGTCAAAGTAATTAAGTATGGAATATGAAATAAATTCCTTTAACAAATAATAAAAATCATTAGGATCATAAAGTAGAACTAGAAGGGTGCTCATGAAGTCATCTAATCCAGCCCCCTGCTCAAGCCAGGATCATTCCTGACTGAAAACCATTTCCAACCAAGTGTTTGTCTAACAGTATACTGGTACCTAATAGTACTCTGATGACATAATTTACATAAAGTAGCAATGAAGCTTAATCCATATACTTGAATCTGCTTCATCAAAATGATTCATTCTAGTTATAGTGTTTTAATCTTTAAAAAAAAAAGTGAACTGTGTGTATTTTAATACTGTTCCCTAGTTTATTCAGTTTTTTACAATGATAATTATACACTGTATTTATGAGGTGTTTTCCCCAAACAACATGGGGAAAATAAAGCTTCATCTTAGATTCAAGTACTGGTTCAGGGCAAGAAGCTCCAGCTTTGGCTTTGGCCCCAGGCCTGGAGTGCAAAGGGAAATGCAAGCATAAGTGTTTTGTAGGATTTTAATATACAGATTTACATCTCACTGATGTAAACTGTTGTCCAGTCAGGATTGGTGTTGTGCAGATTTCCCAAAGGTATAATTTTAATTGGCTTCACAAATAAATGCAATGTCTATACTTTGTGCAGTCAGATTTTATGAAATATCCACATTAAATGATATGCCAATTTAAACAGGGGTGGTCTGAGAGCATGTCTGATTGGGTGACCTTTACAAAAATCTTAGCGTGGGCATAGTAATAAAGGGATTTGGTGTTTTTAGGGGCTAGAACTTCTGGCTTTTTAATGTATACAGAATCAATACACTGATATGGTGAAGATTGTGGCTACAGCTTGAGTCAGATCTTCAGCTGTTTTAAACTAGTGTCTTTCCAATGACTAATTCAACAGAGGGAATGCAATTTTAGGTAGCTAAAGATCTGATACACCTTCTTTTGGATGAGTAATAGAAATGAAACTCTGTCATTCATACTTACTAAAGCTTCTTGGTACTTTTTGCAAAAGCAGGGGTGTTAACATTGGTGCAATGGAATGATAGTTATATTGTTCCCAGATTTGTCCCTTGCTTTCAGTAGGCTGCAGCGTTCTCTCTTACTTCAGTGACCTGGTTTCAGATCATCATCTGGGTTGAGTAATTTCAATCAAGATAAGGATTAGGTTCCAAAATTCTGTGCAGTGTTTCTTTGCACCATTAAATAGTTACATTTATTGCCCAAATCAGAGATGGCTGCATTTCAGGAGCTAGTGAACCAAGTGATTCTTGTATAGTTTATTTAATGTATCAGATAATAAAATTTGTAAAGCACTTTGGGATTCATTATGGTGTGCAGTGCTTTATAAAATGTAAAATTATTACCATTAAGTCATTTTTCTTATCAGGAATAGTACACTTTTGCAAAAATGATAAGAAGGAAAATGAAATTAATATACGGGATATACAGAGACACTAGTAGTAGATTTCATTTTCTCACATATTTTTTTCCATCTTTGCCTTATTCTGAATATTATGAAGAACAGCAAGTATAGTGAACCTACCCAACTGAGATGATCATAGGACAAGCAATTGCAGCAAATCCTAAGACAAATAAGGAGAAAATACTGTTTTAACATTGTATATAATATTCACTGGGTGCATCTACACATTCATTAATGTACTGTAATTACTGCACATTAAGTTTAGTACTGTGCGGGCCAGGAGCGGTCCGGGCCCTTTTTTGCGCCGCGAGGGCTGTGGCCAGCAGCCCGGGCACGCTGGGTCGGAGAGAACAGGCGATACGCTGGAATTAGGCACGGACGCGTACTGGTTGATTCAAGATTGTTTACTTACACCGAAGATGGTCGCGGTGTAGGCTGGACAGTTTCCCAGGCACAGCTCCGCTTAAATCCTCGTTTGAGGACTCAGACAATATTCGGATCACTCCCACGGAGTTGTCGAGGCTCTGTGGATCCTTTTGCGCGCAGGGAGAGGGATACGTCGAGGATTGCGAATGGTGACGGGGAGAGGCTAGAGGCTGGTCAGACCCCTGTTGCCTGCTTGAAATGCACTGGGTCCGATAGGCTCCGCAGCGCTTAGAGATCTTCACACAGCGTGAAGTCTCCTCCTCCTGGTGTTCGTGGAGTCCTCCAACTTGGGCGGAAACCACTCAAGCCTTAACTTGGGCGGAAACCACTCAAGCCTTTTATCGCTATAGAAACCCAATCGCTAGCCGCCACGTGTGAATAATTTCACGCAAGCCAATAATGGGGCTCGAATTTGAATACGAATGGCGGGAACTCTTTGCAAAGTGCATTTCTGTGCTGCAAAGAAGAAATGCACACTGCAAAGGAAGCTACAAATTGGCGGGAAAATAATTCAGTGGTGCCAAAGCACACACAAAAACAAAATCACACCTTTGGGTTGTGACAAGTACTTGCATAACTAAGTACTAAATCAATGCACTGTAACTGGCAGTACTGTGCAAGTACCAGCACACGGGTTTACACAGACATTAAGAGTGCGTCCACACATGTGTGGACATTTGATTCCCAGGACAACTAGCAGCAGCACACCTTGCACCGCAGCTACTTCTCCCTGGGGAACGCCTGTGCCATGTGCTCTTTGGCATGCAGCAAGTTGCCCTGGGTGAGGTAGGAGAGGCTGAAGCCAGCACTGGGTTGGCCCCAGCATCTTTACCTGGGGTTCTGGGGGCCTCCCAGGGCTGTAGCCATGGCGATTCTGCTGCACAGAACCTGGCCAATAGCCACAGAAGAGGTCCAGGTGGGCCAGCTCCGTTTTTCAGCAGCACTTGCTGCCCAAGCATGCGCTGCTCCGGTCCTTTTTTCCATGTTTTTTTTTGTCCCCTGGATATCCAATAAAAAAGGGGATATCCAGGGGTCAGAAAACCCCATGGAAAAAAAAGGACCAACACAGTGCACTCTTGGGCAGCGTGCCATTGCAGCACGGAGAACACTGGACTGCGCGGTATGTTTTGTGGCATTACATACTGCACAACTGTGCTCATCTGGATGTGCCTTAATTATGCAGTATCCTAATACTACTGTACAGTAGCCTATTAGCACAGTTTTTGCCTAGCACACTTCTGCAGAGTGTTATTGGGCTCCTGCACAGTTAGCATCTCATGTACACACACCCACTATGTGCCAAACCGAACAAGTTCAACAAGTTAAAAAATAATAATTGCGCATTTATGCCAAATGGTCAATATATAGTATACACCAAAAACATTGCACTAGATTCGTGGTACATTTGCACAAGTCCATCAGTGCAAGGTATTCACAAACCCAGTAGATCCAAGCACTGTAGAAATTTCTTTGCATAGTGGAATCCTCCCATGATAGATCATAAGAGCTCTCTCCAGTGTCTATCCAGTATAGTATGGCTAAGGAAAAGATGGACTATTGGGATGTCACTGAACCCTTCTGAAACCTGGCTGCTCGAAGCAAACCTTTGGCAGCCTTCTAACCGGCTTGATGTTATTTAGTTGATCTTGATGACGTCAAGCCAGGGGGATAGCAAAAACAGCATAAAAAAGCTGAACTCCCGTCCTGCATCTCTCAAGTTGGTCTTGAACTAAGCACAACTCTTTGGATCAGACAAGCTAGTGCATCCCTTCACCAAACTTTCTGTAACTGTGCTTTTTTCCTGTTAAAAAAAATAGCAGCATCTTCAGAAACAGTTGGAAGAAAATTGTAGATGTTTTAAGTGAATTTTCTGTTCATGGAGAAGATAGGGAAAAGTCCTGCCCTAGACTCTCCTGGTTAGGTCATGAGTAGAAATGAGTTTCCTTTGTCCCTGAATATCAGTTATCTGCCTCATAAAGCTATCACATGATTTGCTGCATTTGAAATAATTGGCTATTACTGTTTAACAGTTGTTCAGGACTAAAGTACCCATGGTGTGGCAAGTCAGCAGTTATAATAGCAGAGTAGGGCAGTGAATCTAACACAATGTTCTGTCTTCTATGTGCTAGGTTTTATGATTAGTGGTTACTAGTCTCCAACTTATTTTTTTCCACCATAATTAATAATGAAAAAATAAAGTATTTAACATTTTTATATGAAAGACTCCCAAGCCATAAGTTTAGTATTAGTTTTTAGACTATAGTAAATTTTGATAATTTTACAAGTCTCTGGAAGTGCTGACAGATGCTTAACTGTAGCAGCATGAAAAAATACTGCTACAGTTTGGTACATATTTATAATATGAAAACAAAGCATTTAAAATCACTATTCTAAGAGGACTTATTCCCTTTCTCTGTAAAGTCAATTCATAATTTAAATGGAAGGAATAAAAATGTGGTGAAACTGGAATTCTGCCACCTCTATTTCCATGCTCATAATATTTTGTTGAGGAGGTACCCATTAAAAAAAAAAAGACAGCAAACAAGAAAAAACAATAACCTCACCCCTTTCCCTCATAAGAAACAAAATAGCATACAGCCAGGCAAACAGCCCAGATACAGACATTTCTAAATGGAAAATGAAAAAAAAAGCTTTGGGAAAGAAATAGGGCAGTTTTTACTGAACCCAAAGAAACACTAACTTTGGAAAAAGTTATACAGGGATGATAATTTCCTCCATATACACAGCAGGTCTCCCACAGAACTGGGTGACTAGGTTTCAATGAATAATTTATAGGAATTACCATTAAGGAATGGACCACAAGCTCATCCAACCCAGTATGCTCTAAACAAGGCAATATATCTTTCAGAGAAAGAAGTCCTAGAGTAGACAGTTATGGAATAATCTTCTCACCATCACTAACAGCTTGGTTTATGACTTGAAACATGAGGTTTTTGTTGTTAATCCAGTCCTGATTATTGTAGGTCTAGATGTCTTGATAACCATGTAAATGTCCAACTCCCTCTTGAGTCCTGCCAAGCTCCTGGCTTCATTATACTTTTTGGCAACGAGTGCCACCAGCTAATTGCATGCTGTGTGAAAAAGAATTTCATTTTATCAGCTTTAAATTTGCTGCCTTTCAATACATTTAAGTCCCTTGCCAAGTGCCCAATCTTACTTCTTTGTTGTATTCATTATTTTGTATGCTCTTTGCCACATTACCCTTTTATGCACTGCCTTTCTAAAATAATCAGTCCCATTCTTTCTACAGAGTTTTTTTTATTCTATTTTAATATATTATAATATTGAACTCTGTCAGAAGAGTTAGTTCTGAGGAGGACTTGAAGGAAGAGTGTTACATGGCAAAGAGGCTACATTTGAGGCAGAGGTCAACTTTTATAGACACTTGAAGAAGAAGGGAAGCAAAAGGGCATTAAGTTAAAGTGCAGGGCATGAGGTAACAGCAGGAGAGTAACTGGAGGTGGGAGAGCTACATGGTGAAGTGAAAAATGTTTTTTCTGAGGACTGAAGAAGCAGAGCAGACACTAGCTAAGGAGTGAATGGAGCAGAGATGTGACAGGAATTAGTTTTTGCAGTAGAGTGGATAGATCAGAATAGAGACATGTGAGAACTGAAAAGGCATTTAACATAAATAATGTGAGAATATTCATAAGGCCTAGCTGACCTATGCAATATATATCATATCATATTTCACTTTAAATGTGGCCAAACTAAAGTGCAGGAGGGAAAAAAACCCTGGAATCATCATGATGCATTCTTAGATCTGAGCTTCACTGATCCAAGTAGGAAGTTCTGCTTCTACATCCCCCCCCCCCCCCCCAAAAAAAAACACCCCAAAACACCTTACTTCTGGTGTTTCACTGTTTTAAGCCCATTGCTACAACTGGAGATCTAAAGCAGATGAGTTCTGTTGTTGTTTAACTTCTACATTGCTGGCAGCACAACTGACATTTCTGTTTGAACCTTTTCTTTCAGGTTTTTGAACCCAGTGCAATGTATCTTCAAAATGACTATGAGCCCAACTGATGAACTCAATACAGGTCTGACAAATCAGCAAAAGTCTTTTAGGATATATACCTGTCTTGACTTGCTCTCAGTGTCAAACATTGTGCAACTATATAAGACTTTCCCTGGAAATTTCAACTTCGGGCATTTTAAAGGGACAGACTATTTGCAAACTTTTGGTTTTAAGGATAAATTATGTTGATTCTACTATCTGTTCTTTGCTTATTCAGTATATGGTCCAGAACTGAGAACTGTGTATGTTCTGATTCTTTCATAAATGTATAAGAGTTTACCTTTAATCAAAAGTCACATTAGTTCTTTAATCAAAAGTCACATTAGTTCTTAAATACTGCTAATAGTTACTAATAAAAGACATCTTAAGATGATGACACAATGATGATGTCAGCTGTGCCAGTTTACACCAGTTAAAAATTTGCCCTAATATCCACTGAGAGGTCCTATGAAAAAGGACTGCTTTTCAATCACTTTTCTTAATGAATGCTTAATGAATAATGGATGTTGTATATTGGATAAAAATAACGGATGTTGCCCTATATCACTGTAGTGATGTGCTACGTCACTGTATGGTGCACTACAGCAACATAGCAATCAAATGGGTCTACAGATGATGGGCAGCTATGTCACCATAGTGGTGTGCTCCCCCATTTTAGGCACCATGTAGATGCACCCTGTAGCATTGTTTACCATCTTGTTCAAATGTAATTTTTAAGTTAAATGTTTGTTGGATATTATAAAACACCAACAAAACATAAGGAAAAAAGAAAAAGAAATATAAGCTCTTGATCTGGTGAATTTTAGTTCTGCAAGTTATCTTACTGATGGCTTTATGGAGACAAAACTCAGTGCCCCTTTTATCACTAGTAAAGGTGAAAGCATTATAGTTTGATTCACATTCTGTTTAATGCAAGGTCTTGATGTGGTATTTTTGTAACATATTTCTCCTGTCAATTCACAATATTGCCACCATTCAGCTCCAGCACCTTTTTTAAGATTGTAATTGAAGAACACTTACCTAATAAAATAAAACCTGAGTCTTCTTTCTTGTTAGATACTGTTCAGGCTGAGAAACAAAGAATATACAGTAGAAATAGGGTAAGAATGCTGACATTGGTAATGACTATTTTACATCTAATTTGAATTAGCACCAACAGGAAAATTAAATTTGACACTTTTGTAGCTGCAAGTATTGTAAAGAATCTCTTGCTTCATTTAAAGCAGGGCTGTCCAGCTGGCAGCCTGTATGCCACATGCAGTCTGTGAAGGGTTAACATGCAGCCCCTGGGTTCCCACCTGGCCAGTGCTACCCCTATTTTTCCCAAAGCAGCAGCAACCAAAAGCTCAAGGCATAACACAGAGCATCCTGAAGTGCCAGGGAAGCCAGCAGCCTGGAGGGCCCATATAACACAGGTGAGGTGGGGCGCCATGCTGCACAGAAGCATGCCTCTCTGCACATATGCATGGTGCACCAGCATAGGGGGCATTCACCTGCATGTGTGGTGCAGCAATGGGAGAAGAGCCTACCTGTACACATGTGCATGGGATGTGCAGCCTGGGTGGCCCCCACGATCCATGGTTCCCCACTGGTGAGGCCCCTGGGTCAAGTGGCCCCCCAGCAGCTTTTGAACTTAGACAGGCCTGATCTAAACCAGCCACCTGCATTAAAGCAAGATGATAATTAGGGACTAGATACCTCCTGCAAGTTGTCAGAGTGCCTTTGCATTCACTGAAAAGACACCATTTATATGAACAGAGCATATGGTTTTAGTTGCTGCATTGCAGCTCTTCCCAGTCTGGCAAATGAGACTGAATGCGCTAGGTCATGGCTGTCTAACAGGAGGCCCACAGGCTACATCCAGTCCATGAGGGATTAACATACACTTCCCTGGGCTCCTGCCTGGCCTCCATGTCCCCATGGTTCCTGCCCAAGATCTCCAAGCTCTTCTTCCCTCAGCTCCTGGAGGCAGTGGGAAGGCACTGACCATGTGGCAGGAGGAGACCTGGGTTGCCCATATGGCAAGAGATGGACTGGGCTGCCCATGCTACCCACGTAGCTAAGGAGGGGCAGTGAGGAATGTCGCTCAGGCAGCATGTGGCCCGTGGGTCTATGGCCCATGAGGCATGTGCCCCCCTGCTACCCAGAAGTTGGCCAGCCCTGTAATAGGTTATATCCTCAGACTTCAAACTCCCTGTTCCATACCTGCATAGAGCTTCAATGTGTGTGATTTATGTAGGTGGAGTACATTTCAGTGATCAGTACATGTGGGCCTATATTAATTGCTGCCTACACAGAGATGTCATATACACAGTTTATTTTATTCTATTGGCAGCATTTTGCCTTTTCTAGCTATACTTGCCACTGAAATGATTTATTCTCTGTTTGCTTTGAAACCAGAATGGAGAAAGTTCTCCCCATATTTTGCCTCCAGACACTATGCTTATTTAATAAAGACTACTAAGTTCATATTTTATCATTTGTTCTTTAAAGATATAATGTTTTTAGAAGTTGCATCATGGGACTCAAATGTTAACACTATTTTAAAGGAGTATTTGGCTTCTGTGACTACCTTTGTAAATGTATTCATTTTTGCTTTACAAACATATTTACTATTGTATTTTTAAATAGCTGTTATTAACTGCCAGTAGCATTTGTTCTTTAAAAATAATTTTGTTTATAAAATAAAAATATATCTAAGGTGAAGGGAAAGCTAGATTGAAATAGTAGAAATTAATTTTCACATTTCATTTCTTTAGGCTAAAGAAAAAACCTAACTATAGAACAAATATTGAGAACCCCTAAATACCTACAAACCCTACTGGTTAGAGAGTTGTAATTACACTGGTTAGAGAGTTGTAATTAATTAATAACATCCCAATCACTTTAAGAAAAGCACAATGTATTAGCTCCTTAAAACTAAAGAAAAACTTTCAGGATTTGATCCAGGTATATTCAACGTACTGTGGACTCAGATACTGGTCTTCAGACTTCAGCAACATTTTTTCATGGAGAGGAGGAGTTTCTGCTCTATATCTGTTTGGATGCTAGTGAAGAAAGATTTAGTTTGGCTATTAGATGCTTTGTGGAGACATGTTACTTATGGGTGTATTGAGTACTTTGTAATAATGTTAATAATGTCAAGTTATATTTCAGAATCAATGTAGTTGCAATTAATGCCAGTTCTTAACAATCCTGGATGTATTCCAGCACTTAAAGCAAGAGCAAAGTGCAGAAGAACAGATAAATAGGAAGGTCTAGAGGCTTGATCTTGAGCTTAAGGGATACAGTTAAGTTTCCTGCATTTTCTAAATGGGAACAATCCTGCTTATAATTATTACTATCCATACATTTTTAATTTCAGAAGATAAACCATTTTAAGGAACATGGCCCTTTGAAAAGCTAGAGTTGGACTGCATATATACTGGACAGGATGCTTGACAAAGAGATACTAGAACCTAACAGGCCAGAACAGAACCTGAATTTTCACACTCTAGAGAAGGTTCAATATAGACCTAACCTTTTCCTGTGTCTTACTAGATAGCGAGCACAGTTTTTGTGCCATCGATTCTTCAAGTGGATCTGAATGTATGAATGAGAAGCAGGTACTAAGGTAAGTATGGAGAAACAAAATCTAAGTAAAAGAGAAGCCCCCCTCGTAGCAATAGGAAGCAGGCCTTTACATTAGTGGCGGTCTGCATTTTTTCTTCATGGTTTCTAAATGGAATACAACTCCAGTTGGATATTTAAAATGTGGAATACGGGCACCGCCATATTGGATCCAGAACCAAGGTTCAGCTAGCCAAGTAGATCTCCAAGAGTGGTCAGTACTAGAAGCACAGAGGCCTGAATTCTCCAGGCTAGTTAGTCTATAAAGGTGCCACTCTGCCCTGCCTAATCCCAAATGTTCTCTCTCTTCACATAAATGATGTGAAAAGTGACTGCGTTACATTTCTTGTCTGATGTTACAGAACAATAATAGTTTCCCCATTAATCACAATACAGAACCAACATAGTTGTGGACATAGTTTGCTATTCTGTTGTCCATTTCTTCAACAAGACTTTCACCTGATTCTAGAATAGGTGTGCTAGCAATGTTGTCCAAAGCATAAAGGTCACTGCTCGATTTTCAGAGCACAAGGTAAGATTGCAGCACTGGCAATTATGTTAGCTAAGCACACTGGACTTTGCAAATAATTTCTAAGTAAATGTGACACCGTAGCTATGCCATGAATGAGGGGGAAACTATGCATTAATGGCTATATTTTGAACAAGTATGCAAGGAGTGGAGAGAGAAAGAGTCCTCTTTCCTTGACTGTAACATGCACCTGCCTATTTAGGGTCTGCTCCTCTGGTCTAAAGTGCTGGACTCCTGCAATTTCCATCGAGTTCCATGAAGGCTGGAGACATTCAGTACCACTAGAATCAAGTCCTTGCTCCCCTAGCTATGTGATGGCCATCCCAATGGGGTAGGTTAAATAAGAATGTTCCTAGTGTGGAACTATTTCCCTCATTTCCCCAGTATGCAAGATTTTCTTGGAGGTAGCATATGTTTACCCTGTGCTAAAAAAAACAACAACAAAATGTCCCAGAAGGAAGGCTGGAAAGGAGTTGATGGGAAAAATAGTCAATTAAACATTTTATTACAGGAGTTTTCCTTTAGTACAGGTCTAGTATAGTTATAAGCTTCCCTGATTAAAAACACAAATTGCAGTCTGATTTTCAGGGAACAATCAATGATTATGACCAGGGCATGGCTCAGCCCATGTGTCTAGAATTTTCGAGCTCCTCAGGATCCTGAAACTTACTTAAGGCTTCTAATTTCTGAATCCTACAGTTCGACAATCCTCTTACGGACCTTATAGCTTTGCAGCTATCAAACCCTGGGATACCTCGACCCTGGAATATCTCAACATCAAGCCCTGGGACACCTGTGCCTAAGGTATACAAATAAAGAGTGGTATTTTGACTGGCTAAAGTAAATTTTCAAGTTCCTTTTTCGATCCATGCTGGGTTTCTTCCACCTTCACACTGCACCAAAATGCTTTTCATTTACATATACATGAGTAATACAAACTTTTAAACAAACAAGGAAAATCATGAACCATTTTAAGTTAACGTACCCATACAACACTACTGCACCCCCAACCATTACAGACCCAGTTAAGATATTTCCTAGTAACTCTATTACTATAACTTGCTAAGAACAGTAGGAGGAAAAGAAATAATGTGTAATTTCAGTGTAAAATGTTGCAATAATTAGATGAATTAGAACGAACTTCTCCCCTCTACAATGGATTGGAGAAAACCAGAACATGAAATAATGATGTATACTAATATCTAAATTATCTGTATAACATTTCTGTCATTGATCTTTAGTCCTTATTGGATCAGTGCTTTTTACAAGGTCATTAGTGCATGAAAATACAATCTGTTGGGTTTTTTTTATTCTGGTTTGCTGTAGTCCTTCTATTGCGCTGCTACCCACATTAGAATCCCCATTCATATTTATATATTCTGACAATTTGGAGCCACTCGGAAGTCAGGCATTGAATCATATCCTGTTTGTCTTAAAAAGTAAATGATTCTTCTTTAAAACAATGAGTATTCCATATACAATCTTTGTTGAAGGCTTTCACTGTCTTTCACACATACTGTGCTATAAAAAAGTAATTATGGAGAGGATGTGAATAAATTTGGATTTAATAAAGCTAGCAATTCATGTGTTATAGCAAATCTGAGATACCATGGTTTTTGCTATTACCAGTAGCATATAGGTACAAGAATTTCAACCTTGTACCCTGGCAGCAGAATGCCAGTTTTGCTACAGTTAAGCAGCAGTTACTGTTCCAATTGCTCTAAAATTTACATATATATTCAGATTGCTTCAAATTTTGCTGTGCCTAATTTGGGTGTAAAGCAGGGTTTGTGACTCAAATTTTTGGGACTTTTGAACAAAAGGTTTCTGACATATAGTCTGTCCCATGCTGCCACTTTCCACCAACTTCCAAAGAAAGATCCCAGGATTTCATAAAATTCACAGCTTTAGCTAACATTTTTTAATTCCTATAGCTGAAATTGGGGCTTCAGTTATCAATTCCAGCTAGTCGGTAACAGCAAAAAGTGAAATAATATTGAAAGTTACTAAAGGAATAATTTAGCTCTCTAGATGTGCACATGGATTGAAACAGGTAACAGAGGGGACAGCCTATACAGAAAGAGTCGCAATTAGGGAGAATATCTGACCTCTGTGTTTCCTGGTTTTCAGAAATGTAAATTTTGAAATACCTCAGATTATAAAATCCTGGTTTTCAAAGATCTGAGTTTTGCTGAACTGATTACATTTAATGACCAAAATTCATAACTTTTAATAAACTATAAAATTAATTTGGGTCTAGAACACTGGTTATCAAATAGTTGTGATTGAGATTTAGAGCTCAGTACAAGAACATGATTCAATCCTGACACCAGCATACTCAACTTTAGACACTTGAATATCAAATATCTTTGTAAGTGAAGACAATTTTGAAAAGATAATGATTTCTTAGATAATGCATTGGAACTTTTAGGTCAGTAGTAATGGGTGTTTAGTAAGTGGTTTGGATGTTTGGTAGTACACATGAAAGTAACTTTCTAATATTATTTTACTTAAACAAACAAATGCTGTGCCAAAGACCACAATGGAATGATTCTTTCAGTGCTGTTACAGGAAATCAATCATCTTTAGGAAAAAAGAGTCTTCAATATAGAGATGAGACAAGATCCTGAGCTAATGCTATCTGGTGAAGTTAATAAAACTTTGCTGATTTATATCAACTGAAGATCTGCCCATTTTAATATAATAAAGGGCTTAGTCTGTCTGTCACTCTGTCCGTAACAGTCTTGGAACATTGCTTGGTTACTGGAACAACCAGGGTGCTCCAGGTGTGTTCTGGACAGGAGGTGGCGGTGGCAGCGTGGCGGAGAGCTGCCATGGCAGTGGGGACAGGGTGGGGTCGAGGCCAGCGTTGCTTTCCTCACCCCACCCGGCCCTGCTCCTTGGAGGCGGTGGCAGCATGGGATGCAGGCAGAAGGGGATGGAGGGGACAGTGGGTGGGGCAAGCTTCCCCTCTCCCCACCTGCTCCTCGGAGGTGGTGATACAGGGAGTGGTTAGGGTTAGCTAGCTTCCTTCCCCCCACCACCCCATCATTCTTGATGGGAAATTTGCTAGTAATATATATTAGCTGTATTTTTCATTCACTATGGCCCCATTTACATGTTGCATTTAAGGCATGATTTACCAATTAATCGGTTACCCAGCTACACATTCAATCAATAAATGGCCTGATAAAAGAGGAATAAGCTACAAAGTTATTTCACAAAATGTGTAATAACATTGTATCTCCTTCCTATTATGCCATTAATTGGATGTGTGGTCAGGGGCTGTGATCAGAGTTCCTAACTGGGGGAGTGGGGGTGCCCTGAGCCTGGAAGCTCCCTGCTGCAGGACCCCCACATCCCCCCATGGCTCTGAGACCAGCTGGTGTAATCTCCCAGCCATGGAGACACACCCGGGGGCTTCCAGGTGCAGGTGCTTGCTTCTTGCCAGTGCGGGAGGAGGCCATGATTTTGCTCCCCCTGCACCAACAAGACATGATGGAATATGATTTGTGATCGCACAATCATAACTCCTGCCTTGCATGTGTGGCATGGCAAGAGGCATCATTTTGTGGATTGTGCATTAGATCCTGTTGCACCTTTACCTGCACATGTAGAGAGGTCACACAATGTAGGTGAGACCACATAAGCAGCATTAGGAGGCATTATTATGGTTTCTGATTACAATTCTCAGGTCTTAGAATTTGAACTATCATATCTCCAAGGTTGGTATCATTATTTTCATAAACCTAGGTCCCAAGATTTGGCTCTCTGTGAATCAACCATGTTTATGCAATAGGTTGTTCCTGCTGGGAGTTTTGAAACAGTAGATTACAGAGACCCCACAATGCTTTCTTAAAGGTATTATTTAATTTAACAGTAGGAACAAAACATAATCGAAATAGACTTAAAAAATAACAAAATATACTCACATGTCTTTCTTATGCAATACTTACTAGCCCTCCTGTTGGAAGTAAAGCAAGCTGAAAACTGATATTTACATTTTGTGAGAATTTATTTCATTGTAAATTAGAAACTGTATCATTTCATTATGCACACAAAACAGGAGATGCTTTGATCTAGAGAATAAATTAAATGTTTTAATTTGTACAAAATAGCAGCTGCGCTTTGTGCATTTAAAAAAGTATATATAGAATATATCAACTGTAAAATTGGCATAGAATGGCTTGTATATCATATGAGAGGACTTGGCATAAAATATAAGTCCTATTATTCATTTCTGGCATATCATGAAATAATGTGTGATTATTCATACAAAATAAATTCATATTGAAATAAATGTTTTCTTTTAGAAATATTTATTTTATGGGACATAAATATGATTTAATGGGAAAAAATCAATTTAACAGAAATACACTTTCTAATGGAAACCTGCTTTGACAAAATACATTTTTAACAGCACCAAGGGAAACTATAAGACCTAACTGCATCAGACCTTTCAAAGTATTCCCCGCAAACACCTTTCAAGAGATTGTCACAGAGGTGGATATGGGGGAAGTGAGGGCTGCAGTTATACCCACCCAAAGTTTAAAGCAAACTGCCTGGCAATGGCAGCAACATTTCTATTTAGGCAGCAGTAAGGGAGTCAGTTGACATTATGGCTCATTATAATCTACCTGATTCCTTCAAACTCTTCATTCCAGAGTTGTTAACAACCCTCTCTCCTTTTTTAAAAGCCTTGATGTTCCAGTAATAAAGCTATTCTTTCTTCTGTAGTTCTGCTCTTAGCTGATCCTGGTAATGTAGCTCCTGCTTCACAGCCCTGCAAGCTGGTGTTTATTCTAGTTAAAACAACTCACATGTGGAAATAACTTTTAGTGAAGCATGGGACACACTGTTAAGATGCTCAAGAAGGCTTGCTTGATTTTGTTTTATGAATCTGAAAGAGATGTACATTTCATTCTAATACTGTAGGTTTTACTATAGGTTTAAAGAAACAACACCTTATGATTATTTGTGGGCTTACCTTCCTTCTTAGCCAAACTTATTTCAATGAGTTTTTATTGTTTTAATAGGCACATTAACATGTTTGTGGAATTCATGGCCAGAATTAAATCTGTATTAAATACAAATATAGGACTTCAAAATTTCTTCTAATAATATGTTGACTTTTTATGTTTTCAAGAGTTTACCTCTCCATTTTAGAAATGGATAAGGACATACAAAGACAAGTAGTCTTTAACTACTTCAAGTGCACTTTCTAAATCAGTCTCAATGAAAATAAGCTGTTCTTTTCTATCTGATAAACATCTTTTGCTGGTCACAAATGTTCAATGACTGAAGACCTGATATCGCATTTAAAAGATACCAAAACTGAAAATGATACAGACACAGTTTTAGATAAATGTGGACGTAAGATTAAGTTTTGACTCTTTTCTCAGGGTTTGATTCTGATTTTACTTCTAACACGTAAATTAAGAGTAATTTTGTGGAAATGAATCAAATTAAACCAGAGTTTAAAAAGTGTAAGAGAAACTGGAACTGGGGCCTTATATTTGAAAGCTGTTTTAAATATAATTTTTTATGCAGTCTCTTAACTGCAACAGTACTACGCGCTACATCTAGTGACGGACAATCTTATTATAAAAGTTAAATTTAAGTCAATGCAATAGCTAAAAAGACCAATTAAATAACATCTACAACCATCTGTTATATGAATTAAGGCAAATGGGCCTTTAAAAACTGCAATTAGAGATGCCTGCCATTACATTACATGCCATTCTTTGCATATAAAAAATATAAAGACCTCATGTACAATGTGAAGGCAAAATGAGGAGCTTGTAACACTCCAGCCAAAAAACCCTCAGGGAGCAGGAACTGAGGAGTAATATGAAACCACAAATGTCTGTATAAAAACTGCATGTGATATATTTATTAATTAATATGTTTTCTTTGGGCATAAAAGAAAAAAAACAAGTTTTTATTGGAGGAAAAGCCCTCCTGCATTGGAAATGTGTTCATTAACAGCTCCTTACAGAGCAGTTACAGGAGTATCATTGTATTTGCAGATTTTGTTTAAAAAATATTAAACCAGTGAGTAAATGTGCTTCATTGAGCACCAATAAGTAGTCACAGAAGCTAAATAAGGTTTTAAATTCTAATTCCAGCAGCACTATGAAATACAGATCCACATGATTCCAACACCCTGTATTTATTTTAAGATCATAAAGCAATGTGCTCACTCACAAGGTATCATTTCATTAAATGTTATACCCATCAAGCACTCATCAGTTCTATAATGATCACCTTTTTATGTTCCCAAATCATCAGAAATTTATTCAGGTCACAGATGTGTGAATGTGACACCTTGGCTTGCTAAGAGTTCCATTTAAAGTTACAGCAAGCTAAACACATTTCTCATGACACATACCTTATGATAAGATGTGTTTTTCAGACATCAAGTTACAAAATATGCAGTTCTGCAATTTGATGTCTGTGAGAAAAACACTTAGCATAAAGGTGGATGTCCTGGGAGATGCCTTTAGATTCTGTGCCCGTTTATTGGGTTTTGGAATTTTCTCTCAGTTTAGGACTTGAGGGTGAGGAAAGGAGTCAAAAGTGAAGTTATACCAGCTTTGTATCCCCCTACCTAGGGGACAGCTGGGCCATCAGTAGCGGCTCCCAATAGAACATTATGTCAGATAAGTAGGACCATCCCTCCCATCACCAACAACACCACTAATATGCTTTCTACCCTAGAGACTGAGGCTAGAGATGGTGGTTCTTAGGTCTTAGGAAAATAAGAATGTAGCTAGGTTAGATAAATATATATAAAAAAATTAGGAACTACAACAGTAAGATCAAACAGAATTTAGCCTCATGTAGCCTACTGCATTCTAATAAAAGGGGATCACATAATTTCAACAGGGAAGATAGTAATGAATTTTTGGAATCGTTCTGGTTTTATTTTTTCCATTTCAAGTGAGACTGAAATTTACAGATCTGTAGCACAGCTGCAAATCTTGGATTATTCAACAAAATGTACTGACCTAGTCAAGATTTATTTTATACCGGTACTACATATCTACATGTATGGGAGATTACAACAGAGTATATTCATCAGCACAAAAAGAGAAACAAATATACACAAAATGTTAAAGATCTGTTCTTCACAAAATATATTACCTATATTAGTTAGGGATTAGATACTTTTACGTATTGATTCATTACTGTGGCATCTTGAGGCTCTAATTATGTTTTGGCCTGACGTAAAAAAGTCCTCTGAAGACAAATGAAAAACACCTATTAATGGGAAAGTGGTATGGATTAGGCTTACAGGGCACATCTACATGAGATGCTAACTGTGTAGTAGCCTAATAAAACTGCGCAGTAGGGTGTCACAGCATAAACAGTGCCAATACCACACAGTATTATTAGGTTAGGGCACGATCAGTCAGCAGCAGCTTTTGGTTTCAGGACACCATGGGGATTCGCTTTTGGTAGATTACCAGGTACTGCCACAGCTTCTTGAGTGGCTGAGGAGTCCAATGTGCAAGCTGCATATACGAAATTGGTTGAGCTTGCACTGGCATGCTGAGTATCGTTTTGTCTTGCCTGCCTCTGACACCTCTTCTCTAGCTCATCATCGACCCTCTCCATCTCAAAGCAACATAGGCCCTGCTTCACAGCAGCTTTCCACTTGCAGTGGTCTAAAGCAATTGATTCCCAGTGTTGGCCATCAATGCACAGCTTGTGAAGGTTTTTCTTGCACAGATCAACAAAACGGAGTTTGGGCCGTCCAAGTTGATGTTTGCCAGGAGTCAGCTCACCACAGAGTATGTTCTTGGGTTCACATGTCCTAACCAACAGAGACATTCAGGAGCACAAACATACTGGGTAACTTGGCCCATCCCAGAACAGTGAAATTAGAGATTTTGTCATGCCATGTTACGTCCAGGATACATCAGAGAACGAAGATTGAAACTGTTCAGTTTTCTTTCCTCCTTGGCATAAGGAGTCCATGTTTCACTGTCGTACAATAGAGAGCTAAGTATGCAAGTGCTGTAGACAGACATCTTTGTTGACAGACTGAGTGCTCTGTTTTTCCAAACTCTCTTTTGAAATTTAGCCATGGCATTGCTTGCCTTTCCAATGCAAGCGTTAATTTTGGCTTCCATGCTAAGATTTTGCAAGCCAGTGGAGCTCAAGTAAGTGAATTTTTCAACTACTTCCAAGCTTTCATCATTTATTCTAACTTTTTTCCAATACTGCTGCACAGTAGCATCACTAAAAAGTCATGTGCTGGCGCTACTGCATGATAACTCATTCCTGTGCATTTATGTATTACTTGATTATGCAAGTACTAAATTAAATGCACAGTAACCACTGTGCATTAATGAATGTGTAGATGTGCCCACAGTGAGACAGAAAGCTTTTATAAGAGAGGGTCAGAAAGTGTTTCCTTTATGGAAATTTAACACAAATTATCATAGTCAAAATGTTTTGACATTTCTTTGGAGAGAAAAATTAAAAAACCAAACAAGTGTTAAAATGTCTGAAAACCATTAATTTGAAAAGCATTGGTTGAAAAGCTTTATTTTTTTGGCCCCAAAAGGTCAAAACTCTAATTTTACACCATAAGGAAGTTTCAACAGAAAATTGTTGATTGGTTTAACTTCCTATCTAAATAAAGGACATAGAAGCAAGATAGGTGGTAAAAAAGGAAATAAGAAATGAAGTAATTATTCCATGGTCACATAAGTCAGTGAAAGCTCTAGGAAGAAAATAAAAGATTCCTGTATCCAGTGACCGTCTACTGGATAATGCTCCTTCCTGGAAGGCTTTAAATGCAGAGGATTTTTAATATAAAAAATATCTTTAGCATGAACAGAACATATGGAATACAATAAACAGAGTATGCCATAGATTATGGAGAAAGATAAATTATCATGCTCTTCTCATAAATAAAACAAAATGCAAAGAAGTCAGTGTACATGTGCTAACCTTCAAATTTCAAAAAGGCATTCAAGTGGAGAAGGCAAATTTTCACTGTCTCAATAGATACCATAAACCTCCCTGGCTACTGCTGCCCCAAGGACTGGGGCCTTGGACACATATTCAACTGTAGGGCTAAAAGGTACCTCATCACTTTATAGTGCTACAAAAATAAAGCTCTATAGGGGTGTGCACATGTACACAGCCCCTGGCTGCAGTGGGATACAGTCGTCTCAAAAGGTATATAGTCTTCAGTTGGAGGGTATAGGGCATATGGCCTCCAGCTGATGCCACCACAAACATCAGCTAGAGATAGCCATGGCAGAGGGGCAACCCACTGCCACCTTCAAGGGGACCAAGGCATGTTCTCCTCACCGCCACCATCCCTACCTTCTGTTACAGAGACACCAACACCCAGATCTCCTGATCAGATTTTTGTTCTCCAGATGTGCTAATCTACCAAAAGCGAATCCCCATGGTGTCCTGAAACCGATGGCTGCTGATGACTGACTGTACACTAACCTAATAATCCTGTGTGGTCACGTATTGGCACTGTTTGTGCTGTGACACTCTACTGCACAGTTTTATTAGGCTACTGCACAGTTAGCATCTCATGTAGATGTGCCCTGTAAACCTAATCCATAACACTTAACAATTAATAGGTGTTTTTTCATTTGTCTTCAGAGGACTTTTACGTCAGGCCAAAACATAATTAGAGCCTCAAGATGTCACAGTAATGAATCAATACGTAAAAGTTCCTAATCCCTAATTAATGATCAGAGTAGGGTAACAATGGCTTTCTAACAGCTAGTTGCTCTCCTTTTCCCTCTACAAAAGGGAAGGAAGGAGGGACAGCAGAGCACTCTGGGAAGCTGGGACTCCAAGAAATGCCCTGTGATGCTATGTGTAACTGTTTGAAACAGGAATTTTTGTGTAGTGGATCCACAAACAGCATGAATGTGTGTCCAATCACATTTTGCAGTGCTAGAAGGCTGTATATAGCACTATACAAGCAATTTGAATCCAAGGCCTGTGTGACATTGGTTCGAATTAGCACAAACCAAGAAAAAGGGAGACACATTGTATGATGAAATTAAATAGAATAGAATACTAACAACTGCAGGCAGGGGAGAAGGCTTGGTAAAGCAAAGCACACTTCCCTGAGTGGGTCTGGTTTGAATACCATTAGTCAGCAAATTAGGAGCTTCATTCTGAGGCACATGAGAGATGTGAATCTGGTATTCAGGCTGATTGTTAATACAATATATAGTTATCAAGCTGAATACATCTCAAACTATCAAGTGACTTTCACAAATGATGTAAGCTGTATAAAAGTTTAATGTGAACGTGCTAAAAATGTAATACTATCGAGCTAATATATCACACATGCGAGTCCATCAGAAATATGGCAGTGTAGAAGGGCAGGCAAATGGTGAAGATTTGTGGTCTATTTTCAAAGGTACTGGATGCCTGCAGCTTCCAACTGGTTTCAGAGGGAATTGTGGGTGCTCAGTATTTATTACATACATGCAAACCCCACCCAGTACAATAGATCCTATGAACACTTAGATTTTATAGGCGATGTCTCAACATGCCATTTTATTTTATATTTTTGTCTTGTTTTATGATTTATTGAAGCATTTTTTAAAGTATTATGAACAGGCTCAGTTTGTAACTTACATGATATATCTCTCTTTGCTTTTTCTGAAAGAATAAGTATAGCTATTCATACTCACTATCATCCATTTAAGCCCCTGGCAGTCAATCTCACAGCACTTCTCACACATTTCTAGAGTGCAGCTGCAGAATTTTACTCTCATTGCTTTAGAAATGTGTTCACTGAATCTATTCCCAAAATATTTGGGTTATGCCCCTTCTTTAATAATTACAAGGAATGATTCCTGCT
>NW_005842673.1:548388-597166 GCF_000455745.1 Alligator sinensis | reverse complement strand
GAGTGATTCCTTCAGATTCTTTGTTCTGCTAAAGTTAAACGGTTTTCTCCTTTTGAGGTGTGATTTAATAAAGCTCACGAATAATTGGCTCTGTGGTGAATAAATTATTCACAAATATATTTTTGTTACCTCTTAATCAGCTCTGGAGATGGTGAAATAAGAATAATTATTTTTAGGGTCAGATGCAGGTAACCTTGCTCATGTTGTACAATACCTTACATAACAACAAGATCTCAGTGAATCTACTTTAAGACCTGCATCAGGGCCATAATAGTGAAATAATTTGTTTCTAATGTTGATGCTGAAAACCCCTCAAAAACATTCATTATAGGCTTTATCTTGAAAGCTTTGTTGGGCAAATTTCTCCATATAATCCATGCTTTACACATGTAAGTACTGCAAACAGTTTATTTTAAATAACTGATATTTCTTATAGCAAGAAAGAATTTTAATAATTCACTGATGACTGTGCAAATATTAACTGTTTTGTTCCCTATCCCCCTGGTGTCAGAGTCAGTTTTCCTTTTAAGTAATAAAGGCCATGTCTACACGAGATGCTGACTGCACAGTTGTTACTGTGCAGTCATTTAGTACCTGCATACCCAAGTACTAAATTGCTGTACAGTAACTGGCATTACTGTGGAATAGTGTCCCTGCACAGCTGTGTGGTGATGCTGACTACAAAGTAGCTTGTAACTACTGCACAGTAGCATCACATCATGGTTCATGCCCCGCGACACTACTGCACAGTGCTAATGAGCTATTGAGCAGTAAGTATCTCATGTAGACATGGCCAACAAGAAGGTATGTCTTTGTCCCTCTGAACAGGGTTGTCTGTCTGACTATGGTTGCTTCCCAATAGAAGCAATAATAATAAATAAGAATACATTGTTCCATTATTCCTACAAGATCATAACCTTTATCACACAAGAGAAGGGCCAGTTTCATAGTTGGTAGGGTCAGAAGGGATCTAAGCAGATCATCTAGTCCTATCCCCTGCCATGGGCAGGAAAGGATGCTGGGGTCAAATGACCCCAGCTAGGTGGCTGTATAGCCTCTAGTTCCTTTTGCTAGCTCCTGGCGTTTATGTACAGGCAGTTGTGTCTGCCATGGGAAGCCCTAGGCTTCCTTATGTGATGGGATGTGACCTTTCCTAGGGCTGTCATAGGAGTGGGTTCCCTTAGGCTACCCAAATTATTTCTACTGTGTTTGACATGACCTGGGCTAGAACTGTTAATTGACCGCCCTCCCTCCAGTGATCTTAGTTTAAAGCCCTGTCGAGTAGGTCAGCCATTCTGGCCAAGAAGAGCTTCTTCCCTTTCTGGGTGAGGTGGAGGCAATCCCTTCCCAACAATCCGCTCTGCCTCTCTCACTGAAATGCAGACCGTGGTCAAAGAAGTTGAACCCCTTGCGATGGCACCATTGCCGAAGTCTTCTGTTCACCTCACTAATGCACCTTTCCCTCTGGGGCCTGTGACTGGGAAGATCAAGGAAAAAACTAACTGACCCCAAACCTCAGAACAATCCCAATGGGTCATGTGTGACTACAGGGCTCTAGGGGCTGGGTTCAATGCCGTATCATTTGTGCCCACGTGGATGAATAGCATGGGATGGTGGTCAGAGGCTGGATGAGTTTGGGAATCCTCTCAGTCACATCCCAGACACAAGCCCCAGGGAGGCAGCAGACCTCATGGGCTAAGGGGCGACAGAGTGCTCCCTCTGTCCCTCTCATGAGGGAGTTGCCCACCACAATTACTCTGCATCTTTTTCTAGGTGCAGTTACTTGTGGCCCTCCATCCTCAGATGCTGGAGCTGGTGGCTCAGCTGGCTCTGCTGATGTGAGGGGTTCAAAATGGTTGTGCAGTTCCAGGGGAGTGGTCACCCTGGTGCAGTGTCTCCTTGGACCAGAGACTACCTTTGTCCAGGCAACCCATGGCTAGACTTCATGATGTCTCTTTATTTCCGCCATGGTGTCATCAGCTGTCAGGTGGAGATCCTGGAAGTAGGCATTCAGTTCTTTCTCTGCATCTCTAATGGCATGCAGCCACTGCACCGTTGCCTGGAGATCTCTAATCTGGTACTCCAAGCCTTCCACCATTGAATACACCCCACAAGGGGAGGTGTCAGTGCTCCCAAACCCAGCTGCTTGCATCTGTGCCAGGCAGCCTCCACAGGAAGCCAGAGACTCCATGTGAGTGGAGTCCGGGGCTGTGGGTCCCACCTGGGTAGAAACAGGCACCACAGGCTCTGTTTGGGTAAAAGCCAGAACCATAGACTTCGTTTAAGTGGAGACCACAGTGGTACCAGAGCAGGGGGGTCCAGGTGCAGGAGGGAACTTTGGGGTGCGTGGAGTCCCTTCCACCATGGTCCACATAGTAGTCTGGGCTACTGCTGTGTAGACCCTCCCCTTTAGGCTCACTGCCTAAAGCCTAGTGCCCTCCTGCTCACCCTCCTGTGTGTACTTCCGCGTTAACACACACTCAGAGCCCAGAAGCGTGCTCTGTTTGCGCAGCTTCAGAGCTCCGGTTGTGTGGCTCCCTGCGGGGCTGAGCTAAGTAGGAGCTGGGGTGGAGGGTAACCCTCCTCAGCTTGTCTCAGCTGCCTCTCGCAGCTGTACTATTCCCACCCACCACAGGCCCCACCTACACTGGAGGTCAGGGTCAGGGTCCACTGGGGTCCTGTCGGGGGTTCTGGGGCTCGGGGGAGGGGGTGCAATGGGCTTCCTCACTCCAGAGCTGGGTCCAAACTCCAGGGTCCATACAGGATTAGTCCCTGATATCTTTACTCTCTAGTGGTAAGATTCTGATTCCCTTTATGAGATAGATAATGTTTTACCTAAGCAAACTATTTGGTGACTAGTTATTACCATAACATAGAGGCACCTTGGTCCCTCCACTTTGTGTTATTTTTCACAGAAAGGCTCCTCACAATACTGAAACATCAAAGGAATGAGAATGCCTGACAGCATTTCATTTTAGTGTACATGTTCAGCTTAAACATGATGATCATGTTTTTGCACAGAGATCCTTTGTCAAGCATGCAGGACATTGTACCAGGGACATACCTCCTCGATGAAACAATGTCTACATGAATGAAAAGAATATTAATCTGGTTTACTTGTGTTCAGTCCCACGACATTCCTGCAACTACAATTGCTAAATCATCCCCAAAACCCAAAACTTCCCTACCGGGGCAACTCTGTTCTTCAATCTTACATACAGCAGGCTTGGTTTCAAAATGTTTCCTCAAAAAAAACACAAAACAAAACAAAACAAAACAAAAAATCGTTCTGCCCTGGTTAAACCTTAGCCAACATAAATTACAGGCCTACAAATCCAAATAGAACATTTCTGCCCTTTCCTGTTTCTTATCAAGGGGAACCCCTCCCCCTTAGAGCTTCTGTCTAGAAAAAAAGTCTAGGGATTATCTAGTTCAAATAATGGTCTGTTACACAGAATCTGGCCCTCTATCTATAGTACAGCTTGAGTTTAGCATTTTATGGCTGAACCAGTTTTCTTTGGGAAGTATAAAATAAATCTGTGGATCCCTACCAATACACAATTACTCACAGAGTTGTTAAAATGTGTGCTATCTTCTCAGTAAAATCTACTTGGAGACTACTTTACAGCATTACCTATGGACTTTCCTTCAAAATCACCTTCTGCCCTCCTTTCAAACATGTCACTGTTTCAATTTCTACTTGTTATTGCTTTGAGCAGCCCATAACAGCAGCTCTGAATATGAGGTAGACAAAATGATAAGAGAAAGACACCGAAAGAAACTATGGTTACCTCATTCCATGTGCAATGTAAGGAGAAACAGGAGACCACTGATGGATCCAAATATTCTAAACAGAAGGTGGTATAATATACAACTGTTAAGAAAAAAGACTATCCTGTTATATGTCATGTTAAGTTCTAATTAAACAACACCCAATTAAAGCCAGTCAGAGCTCTCATTTAACCCACCATAGTGTAACCAGACCTTGCACAGTACTTAGATTTCCAGTTAAATTTATAGACCAAGTGGAAGACATAATTTTTACTATCCTTACTTAAAAAAATGGAAACAATCTTATGTTATTTTAATATTCTAGGGAAACTTTCCACTTCAGTTCCTTTTGAGATACATTTTTCCTCCAGTATTTTTAAGTGTGACAGTGAAAACAATTATGATGTTCTTGTAATTTACTAATCTATAAATTTCCATTATAGATATGCTCAAGCTGATCTGTTGTGTCAGTGCATGCAATTAGGTGCACATAATTCATGCATTATTGATTAAAACTTTTGTCACTTGCTGGAGCCATCACACTTTATTAAGCCAATAGAAGAATTTATGCACTTAAGTAATAAAAAGATGCTAAATTTGTTTCTTATAATGGATCTGGCATATGAACATATATTAGTCTTATGAAAAGGTAGCAGAAAAACTACCATGTAAAACTAAAAAAAAATGGTCAGCATTCTGGGTCTGGCAATATCTTACATTTTACCTCACTACCTAAAAACCCGGTGTTTTTTAAACATAGAATTAAGGTATAGTTAAAATTACCTTAATTATTACAACCCAGTCAGAAAAGAAGCAAGAAACAATTCTACAGCCTGACTTTCTATTGTCACACTCTCAAAAGCATAAGAATAAACACTAATGCTCATCTAGGTACCCAACAAAATAATACAACATGATACAGAGTCTCACCAGCTGGAGCAGTGGAGTGAGGGAAGGTGGCACACAGACTGATAGCATGTCTTTTTAAACATGTAGAGTTCCCCATATTTTCCCTCCAGCCTATACCCTATGTTTACAAATAGCTTATTTTAAGATTTGTTCTAGAATTGGTTTTATCCAACATTTCTTTTTGTCACTGAAACTTTTGGAACTGAAATAAACTAGTTCTTTTACAGACCTGGAAGGCAGCAATTAGTTTGGATTTATGTTCTTATGAAGATGACTTCTAGTACAGAGGATTTCTTATCTCCTTCCCTTAGCCATCATGGAATACTGCTACTATAACTAAAGCTACAATATTGTATGTTTGGATTATCTAATTCAAAGTATTCCTTTTATAATGTCTTTTTTTCAGGCCTGTGCTCTATTTAATCAGATCTAGTTCAGTTGTGTGTGTTAAATGCTTTCCTTTGATGACCAAGCTAGTTGCCATGTTTGCAAAGGTTTACTTTGTGTTCACTCAGATATAGGCTTTTGGGGCCTATTTCTTTTAGCCACACTTTGTTGATTAGCATAGGTTCCTTGAAATGATCATTACTGGCAGCAAGCGATTTTACATTTTCGTCCTTACCATATTCAGTCAACATAAACACATTATCTACTATCAGCAGCTTTTATTACTATTATTAGGATTTTTCAGAAAACAATTATTCACATCTGGCCTGGCCCAGTATTAGTGAGCTTGACTAACAGATTTTATTCTACTTTCCCATGCTTGGCTAGGTACAGAGAGTCTAAAAGCCTGAGGCTGAATTGATTCAGTCTTTCCAGGTTAGTCTAAGCCACACAGATTAAACTGAAACAGAAGTGAACAGACCATTGATCCAGGAAATGCTGCCACAGATAACCTGCAGGTTACCTGCCTGTAGTGGCTCAGACCAGAAGCCAGAGAGGTGCCAGAGCAGGGCTCTTTCACTGTGTGTTCACTTTCTCTTCCTGCTGCCCCAGAGGTCTCTGGGATTTGCAGTCCAAAATTACAGTAGCAAGACTCTGCTGGGTTGCTCACCACTTCCTCTTCCTGCTTCTAAGTACTTCTGGGATTTGTAGTCCATAGTTGCAGCCAGCAGTAAGTTTGAGTGGGGGAAGGAGTGTGTAACCTCCTTCCCTGCTCCAAACCCCGGCTGGGGTTTGCCTGGATGGGGGAGCAGTCTTCCACCCTAGACTGGGCTGCATCCCCAGCCCCCAGCCTTTGCCAGCCAGCCCTCAGTGATCCAGCTAGAAGCAGACAGTCCAGCTCAGCCCAGGGCTGGACAGCATGCTGGGGGACTGTGATTTAACTTGAACTAGGAAGGGGTCTGGGACAGCAGTTTCATAAACCAGTTTGAGCCAAATCAATTAAGTCTGATACTACATTCAACCAGGTTTATCTTAAACCAGTTTCAGCCATTTTGAAACTTGTTTATGTACACTGAACTTCTGTTCTGTTATGGGTTTAAACCAACTTGCGATCACATAAATTGGTTTATGTGTAACTTTTGTCCCTAGCTGTAATGACTAAAATGCAAGCTTAAGCACATACTGTTATAATTTAGGCTTATGCTAGGTCCACAGTTTTTGCTGGTCATCACTGTATTTTAGTCATGTCTAAGGCCTACAAGAGGGGAAGGAAATATTTTTACAACGCAGCCATTGATCACTGATATAATACTGGTTTACAACGAAAATACAATTCAGTTTTTAAAAAAACAAACAAATAAGTTAGTCTCATTACTATGCTTATAATTTGTGTGTGTGTGTGTGTGTAAACTCAGAATCAGTAGAGCTGTGTACACACACACGCGCGCTACAAACGCACATATACAAAATTGAATACAAATGTTTTAATTTAATGACCTATTTTGTATCTGAGAATCTCCTGGAGTGATTTGATTTCAATCTACATGGAAAAAAACAGCAGCTGATAGAATACTTGCTATAATCCAACCCTCTTTTCTCCTCAATATAACCAACTAATGACATCTTTAAAATAACAAACCAACCTTAAAGTAGAAACAAAATGTAGAAAGTTTAAGCCCTCAAGGGGTATCATTAGGGAAATTATGAAAATGAAAAACTAGGACTTTAAATGGGAATTCTTCACTCTACTCAGATGCCATACACACACGCACACACACACAAATATATAAACATAAACATACATAGTACATATTGAATGAACATGTTAGGTTTGGACTATGGCTATACTACTTTGCAACCCATAGAAGCAACTGGCAAGTAAGAATAAGTGGAGTACAGGAAGGCCTAACTGACCTCTTTCATCTTTTACAGAATATGACTGGAAAATGACTTGCCTCCTTTGGCATGTCTTCTATTATACAGGAAAGCTTACAGAGAGGCTGTTCCAACCTGGCTGAGGGGATCCCTTCACTAGGATTTTACTAAAAGGTTGTTTTTGTCATGTGAAGTGATGAAAAGCTGGTTCATCATATTGAAGAACAAAGCTCAGCACTCGCATCCAAATATCAAGGCAAGCAAATTATATACTGGAGGCTTACAGTCATTTCTCAAACATTCCTCATTCTGGGTGACTGAAGTCCTTAACCTTTCCATTGCCTATATGAAAAAATGTACTCTTGTTTTTGACCTGTTGGTGCTACATTTCCATCTCATTACCTTTTTGAAAGATATGAAAGATTCTGAACCAACTACTAAGAGCCAAAAGTCAGGTGGAAAAGTCCTGCTTTAATTAACAGAAAAACACTGTTGGCAGGGCTCAGGGGCTTCACTCATTTTGCTAAATAAAAAATTGTCAACTCTTCTTGTTAACATGAACAGATAATTATGAAACTCATACATAAACATACTTTTCTGAGTAATTTTCACTTAGCATCCTTATTAAAACAATGTAAGGTGCTACTACTAATAAATAAGTGCAAAGACTAGAGAAAAAAAATCTATCTGCCAATTATTCTTAGCTATTTTAGTGCTAAAACATGAGCTTTTCAAAGATTAAAGGAAGCAAAAAAAAATCTATATGCATATGCACAAAAATTTATGCAACACAATTTACCTTTTTTACCCAGTTTTGCCATAAGTTTTAGTAAACAGAGTTCCAAGTCCCAGATCAACAGTTTTCTAGGAAAAATAAAAAATGGCATAGTAAACCAGAACACTGGTCTATCTGGTTCAGTATCCCATGCCCAACAGTACTGTTTTAGAGGAAGATAGAAGAAATGATAAAGGAGATGATTTTGGAATAACTTGACAACAGGAAGGTCAATGTTAATCAATGTTAATTATGAGTTTGGCTTGTACTATGAAACAGAAAGGTTGATATACCTTTAAAGAAAACTCTGGAAGGTTTAAATTTTACTTTTATATCTTTGGATGTTTCTACTAACCTTGTAATATACTGAAGCTTAGATATTATATCTCTGTTTTAGAAAACAACTTAAATTGTAACTAGAATATCAGCCTACACACAGAATACAAATGATAAATTTACTCATTCTCTTGTTTTATAATTTTTTGAGTTTCTCCTATTGTAAGCTGTCCTGAGCCTTGTTGGGAAGAGGGGTATATACATCAAATAATTAAATAGTAAATGAAAAATCATTTTTAAAACCTGCTTTTTTTAGGACTGAGTTATACAAAATTCCATAGACTAAAACTGAATTAAGCAAAAAAAATATGGATTTTTTATCTTAATGTTCTTTTATGTAAAATATTGAGACGCATCTCTTCTGACTTCTCTATACTATTCACTTTATTTTCCTAAAACATGTCCTCTTTCTCTCTATGATAAACCATTCCGATCCATTCAGTCTCTGCTGAAGAGGGATTTTTTTCATCTTTATAGTCCATTTTGCTATTCAGGTCCAAGTCACCTGTGTGTTGTTCACCTGTGTGTTGTCTGTGACTACTTCTGTTCATGCACTGGTGTACATGCTGTACATAGAGTAAATTACATTAAAAACATAGGCAGACTCAGGCCATTGATTACCAAAGTGAACAAGCCCTGATTCAGCCTATGTTTTTAATGTAATTCACTTATGGAAAGTTTGTACTTTATTTTCTTCCTATATACCTGAATTCTGTTTGATTTTTCAGTCACCGCTACATTTCTAATTAAGGTGAACAAGCCCTTAGTAAAATTTCATGATTTGTATGTACACATCTTCAGTTGTATATGGAAATACAGGTTGCAACAGTGAGAGTCTTTGTAGGCTTGAGCAGATGTCACATATTTTATGTCACAGACTTTCAGATGTGCCGTCTTCTAAAATATCCCTTTTAAAATTCTTTAAAGCTAGCAGGGGTTTAGGTTGTAGCCGTGTTGATCTAAGGACATAGGCAGATAAGGTTCCTTGGGTGAATTTGATATCTTTTATTAGACCAATCCAAATAGTTGGAGAATATTTATTAAGCAAGCTTTCGGGTTCAAAAACCCTTCATCAGGCTAAGGAAGTTTCAGCAGTTGGTGTGTGCTCTTTCTGGATGGAATTAAAAGCTAGCACTCACTTTCCAAATGTAATTAGTTTTACAAATCCTTGTGAGGTAAGTAAATAAGTATTATCCTAATTGTTTATAGATAAGAAACCAATAATACTTTTCTCCCTAGCTTTTTCTTGTTCTCTTATTTAAACTAAACTCTTTGGATTGGGACTATCTCTTATTATGTCCTTGTACAAGGTCTATTCACAATGAAGTACTAACTTTACTTGAAGCATCCACATGCTTTCATAACAAATACAATCAACTATTAATAATGTAAATTACCTGAAATTGTACAAGTCAATGTCAAACTATGAGATGTCCTTTCTGGTTAAACCTAATATCAGGAGCTTCTTTATCACAGTTATTTTGAGGTTGTAATATTCCTCCTAGTTGCTGTGGGTAGAAACACCTCCCACTTTCAAAAGAGGTGATATTTTTATTCACACACTTATACACAGCTGTTATTAAGAATGCAGTCACATCACTTCTTGATTCTAATAGTGGGAGTACATAATCAATTCAAGTGCTATACAAGTAAGGAAAATTCAAGATAAATTAAAAATCATAGATAATTACTATTAATAGAAAAATCTATCTCAAGGAGAATGGAGTTATTAGATAAATATCATTGCAGTTCCAGGTAATTCAGTGATGGATAAAGGTCAGAAAAGGAAATTTTGCTCTGGGATCCTTCCACCAAGCAAAGGCAAGTAACGCTTGCTATTCTGAGGTAGGGCTAGATTATGCAAATTATATAAAGCCTTGTAGATGAAGGGAAACAGAATTGTGCTACCCTGTAAGCACTCTGTGAGAGACAATGTGGTTCTTGCGTCATATTAATTAGTGAGATGAAAGAGGGTTAGTTCTTGCATATTCCTATGCCCCTTTGTACCTGCACAAGGACTGGTCAAAATCTGGCCCTCCCTTCATATAGTTGTGTTGCCTGTGATGGTAGCAGTAGGCATTGGGGTTAATGTTTAGAAACAGGCATAGGGAAAAATATTTAAAAATATTTGGAATTTGGACCTGGGCAGGTGACTGGTAAACTCAATTTTACACAAAAGTGAAGTAATTTGTCTTTTACTGCAAACCTTTTGTGCTTTACTCTTCTTAAAATTTGGAGATTGTCATGCACCATATTTTGTAATTCCCATTAAAAAGGATCAGAGACATTTCAGCTGGAGTTTTTATTTTATGTATCCTTCCAACAAGAATAATAGTTCTTACAAAATTAATGAGCATTTATAATATTTTCAGCATTTATTCTGTTCCTCCCTCATTAGGAAAGGACACCTGGACTTATTTTGGTATTTATTATTTGCTTCAACTGTAACAATTAACCCTATCTTTCCCTGCTTCCTAAAATCTAACTTGAGTCAAACTATTTACAGCACATTGTAGGGGCACTTACAAGGGTACTTGGCTCCTGAGTCATTTGGTCCCAGAGTCAGTTGACCAGAAAGAAAGAAAGAGAAGGAAAAGAGATTTTCTGAAGGGAAGACTGAGAGGGGCAGGTATAGCTGGTTTCAAGATTAACTATCTCAGCAGCTAAATTCTGTAGGAACAAACACAGATATAGCTATTTATATTTGTGAGCCTTTTAAAAATATCTTCCCTTTATTTTAACCAGTATTTCCCTTTTCCAAAACTATTTTTTAGTAATTAATGATATCATAGTCAATGATTAATTAAATAACATGACAGTATGATGTTTTATACATAAAGAATGCAGGACAAAAAGAAAATGCCAAATGTCTTGGAAAGTTAAGCGGACCTCCATATTTGGAATTATTTATAGCAAGCACTAGTTCTGGAGTCTAACTGTAACTGTTTGTCTCACTAAATTTTGTTGCAGTCACTGCAAGGATCCTCAAGCAGTCTGATTTTCATGAGGTCAGAAGACCAAGAGATTGAATTATGTCATACATTTAAGAATGAAACCATTAAACATGTTTGTGCTTGTAACTGCTGCTGCTTGCAACTTTCTTGATCTGGGGTTCCACTAAAATGATACAATACCTGTTTAAGAATTGTAGTTTTCCATCTGGTCACCCTTTGGAGTACCGCTCATGCCTGAAAATATGTGGGAGAAGAGATGTAACCTCTTTCAATCACAAGTGTTTGCAAACTAGCACTGCTTTTTCTCTTTGCACCTTTTCTTCCCTTCCGCCTCCAAAGCTGGAAAGCATAAGTATCAAGCAAGTTAGAGGCAGCAGGGAACTGGCACTCTGCAAAACATTTGCTTGATTATAAACTGCAGTTGGGAAGCCTAAGTGGAGCTTTCATGCAGCAAAAAATGCCAGCATTGGCATGACACCCTTGTTCTGTGTAAGCATTTATTTTTGTGTGAAAAGTTGTCCCATCAAGAGCCGGCACCATATGACTTCTATCTCCATTGAATTGTTTATAAGAATCCCTATGCATGACTCCTCTGATACAATTTGGCCGATCTTTATCAGCACGCATGCACAAAATCACAGATGTATGTATACAACACACACACACGCGGAGACACAAAGTAATATTGCATGGTAGTGCCAAGTTTGTCACGGCTTGATCCCCTTCCTATTAAAGTGGTGTCTCAAAAGTGACATCTGTGGTCTCATGTGGGAGGCAGTCACAACCTCCATTGCCAGCTGGCCAAGGAGTAGCACTGATGTCAACTGTGAAACATCTGTTCTTCCACCTGGAAGAATGATGGTGGCAAGCTGTTTTCAAAGCAGTGGGGGAAAATGCAAATGTATAATTATTAAATATACCGGTGCTCTCTTCAGCACACTTTACATTTGGAAAAAAAGGCAAAATAGTACTCCTAGAAGCTATTTTTAACTAATAAGCATATGTATGAAATTACAGTCCTGATTACAAAAGGGGAATTACCTTTTCATGATTGGCTCCAATCTCCATTAACTGCCTATTGATAGCATCTGCCGAAGTAGGCGATCACCTACAAAAGCTTATGCCTTTCTAAATGAGTTAGTCTTTAAGGTGCCATCCTGCCCTGTCTTTTGCAATCAAAAAAGTTATGAGGTAGTTAAGATACAAAAAGAAGTCCCCAAGTTCAATTAATAACCAAACCGTAAATAATTAAGAAACTACTTGGCAGGAAAACATTAGCACATAAGGGTTGATTTTATAACACATCATCATGGTCCTTTTTCAGAGAATCAGTTGCCATGAGTGGCAAGGTACCATTATGTTAGTTCACAGAATTAAGTGACTAAAGTGGCCTTTAGTTACTTTTGCATCTAATTTTAGATTTCAGTGCCAAAACCATCCCCAAAATGTCTCTGGGGTTCTCCTTCTGTCTAATCGCAGTAGCTGCCCATAGCTGGTTTTTGGGTCAGCAGTGCTCTCCAGAAGCTCTAGATGACTCCATAGAGCCCTATGTATATCAAGACCCTTCTACACAGTATGGTCTCTCTTCCTTCTGACATAATCTTTGTCTTCCGGCTCACAAGCAATACAACTTCTGGTTCTCTTTCAAAACCAGTTGAACACCAGTCTCCAGATCTGGATGACAGAGACCCCCTTTCTGCTGTTCCAGTCAATCTATGAATGGCAAAGGGGTTGGAGTAAAAGCAAAAAACAACACTAGACCCTGAAGTTACTCAAAAGACTCTCAGAAATTTCAACAAGCTTTATTTTGGTCCTAAGTTGTCCATAGGCATGGCATTGTTGACCAATCTGTATCAGCCACTTTGGGAAGGTCATCCTGGGGTTCCAGTTCTACTTCAGAGCATGTAATCTGATTGCATGTAATCTTTCCTTTCATAACCTTAGCCATGACCTGTTGGCCATCATGTCCAATGGTCCAACATTGGTCACAAAAGTCTTTCATGCTTTACACCATTTGGTTACCTTTGTGTGACCATAGAGTGGATGTCTGCGGTCTTCTTTTTGACTCATTACCTTTCTTCTGCTATCAGGTGGTGTAATGTCACCAAAGACTATCCTTTGATGTTGGCTTTAGACATCCTGTTATTTCACGACAGCTGTCATTTAGAACTGGGTCTGATTTTTTAGCATTAACTGATTGTTCCCACACTGGACATACATACTGTGCAATGAAGTAATACAAAGCAATAGCAGTGGTTCATAATGTAGCTGGGTTCGCTCCCCAGTTTGAGGTGAGCAACTTACAAAGTATGTTGTTGTGGGTGCTGACTTTTCCTTTCATCTTCTCTGCATTGGCTTTGAAAGTACGGGCATTTTTACACGTGTAAGCACCTCAATGCTAGGTGCTTTGAAAAGTGCTTGGCACTGCATCGCTTGCACTTATATAAGCAGCAAAATGCACACCAGCACGCAAAAAATGGCAGCGGGCCATTTTGAATTAAAACACATAGAAGGCATTTTTGTTTAAAAGTGCACTGCTGCCATTTTGTCCGTGCTGACATGCACTTCACCACTTATACAACTGCAAGCCTACACAGTGCTGTGAGCATCAGTGTGCATACAGAGCAGATTTGATTGAGTCTGCTCTGATGTGCCGGATCTCTGGCGTGTCCAAGCACAAAAATGTATATGTATAAATGCCCTAAGTGTTCAGTCCAGTGTAATCCCCAAGTACACAAGGTTCAGGTTATTAGTCAGTGGGTTTCCATCCCAGGTGATGTTTAATTTCTACTTGGCTTCTCTGTGGTGTTGGTGAAAATCTGTGACCTGCGTGTTGGTTGGGTTGGCACAAAGTTGGTTCTTATTGTAATAGTCTGAGATGTTGCTCAGTGCTCATGTCAGTCTTTTCTGTACAGTAGCAAAGTCCTTCTCCTGTAATGTGATGCATAGATCATCAAGATATATGAAACTCCCTGTATAGCTCTGTATGGGTTGGTCATTGATATATATGTTAAGAGGATTGGTGTTAGCATGCTGCCCTGTGGGAGGCTGTTTCATTGTTATCTCCACTGGGCTCCATTTCTTGCAAAATTGTATGTAAAAATACCTTTTCTCCAAAAGAGATCAGGTGAGCTTCACTAGGTGGTAGTCGTGCATCATATCGTAGACTTTGCACGCAGATTTTGGTGGTTGACTGTGTCATAAGCCTCTGATAAGTCTACAAATACAGCACTTGCTATCAACCCTTTCTCAAATCCATCTTTTATAGGCTGAGTGATGTTTAGCATTTGGCCAGAGCAGGACTTGCCTGGTCTTAATCTGGCTTGTTCTGGTATCAAATGCTGTTTGATCTGAGGTGAGAGGCAATTAAGAATAAGGCATGTGTAAAGATCATAAAGATGGCACTGAAGTGACACTGGCCTGAAGTTCTCTGGGCCAGAAGCATTCTTCCTTGGCTTTAATAGAGCTAGCACATGGGCTTGTCACCATAGTTTAGGTATTCTAAGGGCTGATGAGCAATTGTTAAAAAGGCATAATACCCATAACTTATTACACAAGCAAAGTGCTTGATCTGTCCCATGCATATGTTGTTGCGTCCAGCTGCTTTGCCGTTCTTCAAGTGACTTATTCCAGCATCGAGTTCATCCATTGTGTATAGTATGTTAAAATGATTTTCCTCTGGATCAATTTGTAGTCTAATCCATATTTTAGGCTGTTTATTTGCAGCTTTACTATTGAGCAGAAGCTGGTGAGCCACGTGATTGTCTGTGATGTGGTATTGCTGTACTTTCTTCAGGTTGTTACTTAGCTTGTGAATGGTTAACTATGCTTTCCTACTAGTGTGGGTCATGTCTATTCCTTCTACTAATTCTTTCTATTTCTGTCATCTTTCTTCTTGGAGCTTGTTAGTTAGGGCAGTCTGCCACAATGATGTCTTCTGAGAAAGGATTTCTTTGAAACAATTGTTGGTAAAGTTTGTATTTGGCTGCTAGTTTGCGAGTAAACCTTGGTATATACTCAGTTCTGCATCCTCAAGGTATATACCTCTGAGAGGTTTTGGACGCTGCATTCACAAAGAGGTTGTAGTCATTACTTGATGTGTGTCACATTTTGTCAGTTCTCAGAAAAGCGTCCATAATCTGCTGTCTTAAAACTGAAGCATCTATGCATTGATACCATATTTGGAGTTATGGCTGCTGTGACACTGATAGTGATTAGCAGGGTTCAAATTATATTCTGACTCTTGGCGGGGTGGCAGGTCTGCAGTGATGGCATCTGGAAAGAGCTGCTGCTGCCACCTGAGGCACAGGGCAGGCTGGGGGGGCTCCCATCTCTTATGGGGGACCTCTCTTCTCTTATTGAGAGAGGTCTTCTCTTACTTCTCTTACTGAGCTTGGGGGGCTCAGTCCCCCTCTCCCCGCAAGCTCCTCTGTAATTAGAACCCTGGCAATTGGTTTGTGCTATGTGTAGGGGATGGATTACAACTTGTCTTTTTTTGGATATAACTTCTATGTTGCTGTAAACAAAGGTGAGGTCTCGATTATAGCTTCATCTCCACTGGAAGATAGTCAAAGACCCAGGTAGCTCTGAGTTTTAGATCAGGCTTAGGTGGTATACCACAGCATACATCTTCACCAAGTTGCTAGTCTCATCATTTTCGCTGTAACCATACATGATGCTATGGTTATTAATGTCACTGATGATCATGCATGCTGTGTTGTGCTCTAGGTTTCCTGGGCTCACAAAGGCAAAATGCTTCCCTAGGTGCTTATAAGTGGATGTTATTGAGATGTTGTCTATATCAATGGTGATAGACAATGTCAATGTCAATGTCATTTTGTTCTGTTATCAGTACAATGTTGATGATGAGCTCTGGTTTTATGAACATAGTACTGCTGTATTTTTTATGCTGCCTTTTGATGGCTAATCTCTTCCCAGGGATCAATGGCCTATTGCTGTTTGGACCTCTGCGTGTCTCTGGAGGCACAGCACATGATAATTGTAATCAGTGCACATTCTGAAAAGAATATCCCATTTGACTCCTGTGAGTCCCTCACTGCTTACAGAGATGACTGTTAGTGCCAGCCCTGAAAAAGGCCCATGGTTGCGATACAGCAGGTCAACCTGTTGCTAGTTAGAGGTTTGTATTATATACATCTGAGATGGTAAACAACAAGGTATTTAGCAGAATTTGCATATTTGTTGGAATCTGACAGTGGTCATGATGTGAACACTTCTGCTATGGCTTCCTACAAAACCCTACAACCACCACAACAAATATAATATATTAGGAAACTACTGCAATGGTGCATTCAGAAGAGTGAATGATGTATAAGATACATATAGCTGCAAGTTTAAAATGGATGGGAATAATTAACTTATGAAAATATAATTAAACCCCAAATGTGTATCCACAGGTATCCTTCCTTTGAAGGATTTAAATCTTTTTTAAAACCTGTTTCAAAGGAATATTATTTTATCTCTTTAAATGGATACATTTGAAAGTTCCCCTACTAGACTAGCCAAATTGTGAAATATCATATTCATTTGCATTTTTTTATTTGCAGATTTACTTTACATTAATATGAACTGTGAATACTCATGAAGAATGTTCTTTATCTTCCTAGTGACTTGATCCTGCAACTCTTGCCCATGCAAGTAGTCATACTGAAATAAAAAACGCTTGTAGAATTGATCTCACCTTTTGTTTAAATCTAAGACACCATAGACTGCATAATTTTGCACATTTCTTTTTTGTAAAAATTTACTAAGACACTGCCATGCAGGCTTGGGAAGAATGACAATTTAGGAAAGTACCTGTTCTCAGAGCAAATAAAGTCAAAATGACATACATATAAACTCTAGCAGCCTCAGCATGCATTGCAATGTTGCAAAAAGGGAAGGAACAGATCCTTAAGCCTACAACAGTATTTGAAGCCAAAGGATGGATCTTAGAATGGGGCTGAAAAATTGGCCAGATAATTGAGGTGCCTACATGAGAGTTAAAAACATGTGAAAATATGGCCATAGGCAAGTGGCCTCTAAGTCACATTGGAAAAGTGTGGGGTAGGCAAATCCAGATACCCTAAATCTCAATTCAGCTCAAGATCCTATTTTTCTACTTCCCAGTTATCAATAACTACTAATGCTATACTATCCAAGGCAGGCTAGGGAAAAAAGGCACAGCAGGGCTAGCTGGGGCAGGCCAGCAAAGAATCTATAGGACTTAATATATATTTAGATCCAGTTTCTCTGGCTAGGGACATAAATTACCCGTAAACTGGTATAAGTGATTGGAAAATAGTTCAAATCTGTAACATAACAGAAGTTCAGGGTGCATAAACTGCTTTCAAAATGGCTGAAACTGGTTTAAGATAAGCCTGGATGGATGTAGTATCAGACTGGACTGATTTAGGTTAAATCAGTTTATTGAACTTCTGTCCCAGATCCCCTCCAGAACCAGGTTAATTCACAGTCCCCCAGCATCCCAGGATGCTTTGCACCTTCCCAGCAAACTCCCCTTGTAGGGTAGGTGGGCTAGGCTTGGCTCAAGCTGTCTGCTCCAGTCGAGCAGGGAGGCATGCTCTCGTGCCCCCCAGCTTCTGGCCTGGCTGCATTTCTGGAATCAAAAGTGAATATCTGTTTACTTGTTTAGCAGTTCAGTCTATGCATCTTAGATTAACCTGTGAAGATTGAATCTGTTCTGCCTTAGGCTTTTTGACTGTCTGTACTTAGCCTCTAACACCAGTTCAATTGATCCAGAGGGGATGTGGCTACTAATCTCAGGAGGGGGAAGCTCTGCAGTAGTTCTGATCATTCTTCTTAAAACTGGAAGTGGGTGATTGGATTTACCCTCTACCCACATCCTTACAACTTGTTCTTACATCCTTTCTGAACTCAGAGAAATATATAAGCAATAGCATTTAGCTCTCAGTTTAACTCTCTGAGGCTGAAAGGGCTACTACACCAGAAAAGTGAAGACCCTCCCAATCTAACCTGTTGGTAAACCTGTTCTATTAAAGGGTTGGGAGGTCAAAAACAAACAAACAAACCCCTCAGGCCCCTCCTATTTTGTCAAGACAAAAAAAATAAAGGTTGAAAATTTAGAGTATTATTTTTTGGAGGTTTTTCAATCATCAAATTCTACTAAAATCAGATATACTTAGAACCCTGTGGAGAGTGAGTGTACAGGGGTGAGGGAAGGGAGGGAGGCAGGATGGGTGCAGTGGTTCAGTTGCACCACTCCACCACAACTCACTCCTCCCCTTTTGATTCCTGATCCACCCATACTCTAAAACCAACTGCCCAGGAGGGGTAGTGGCAATCCTATTCAAGCTGTGGTGACGGGGTGGGTGGCGGGGGGTGGCAGCAGGGTCAGTGGACTTTATAAAACACCACTAAATATAGGGACATGTCATTTTCATCATGGAAAGATGTGGATCTTGAATTTAAAAAAAAATCAGAACATTTTGGATTATTTTTAATCAGAAAAAAACAGTATCCCTGCTCATTATAACCTATTTTATTCCTGCTACTCTCTCTTCAACCCACAGATGTTAACAATTTCTCCTTTTTAATGGTCTTGATGTTCCATTAATAAAGCTATCTTTTCTATGCAATGTAATTTTGCCATTCCTGAAAATATGACTCATCTATATCATAGCTGTGAAGACTGCTTTTTGTTCTAGCTAAAAACCTTGTCATGTGTGGTAAATTTAAGTCAGGTGTTCATTAATTCAGGTGTGGAGATGAGTAACATTGAAGTATTGGGTGCACTGTCAAAATGCTCAAGAAGGCTGTATTTTGTTTTATGAATCTGCATAAGAGATGTACACTTAACTATAATGATGACAACTTTAATAAAACAATATCTTTAGACTATTTTGCTTAGTTTGTTCTGGTTTTTAAACTTAATATTTAATCTAAAAAATGAGTGCACATTCCAATAATGTTGCATTTTGTTTTGCTTTGATCTTAAACTGAATAATAATGGGGCCCAAGCATATTAGTAAATCTTCTAATTTTCTTTAACTGGAATAAAATATTGTGTTTTGTTGATGCACTACACCATCTGCAGATCGAGGGGAGCTTGGTTATAGTGACCATGAATTGGTCACCTTCTTAGTTTACTGAAGAGCAGGCAAAACTCTCAGTGAAACAGAAGTCCTTAACTTTGGGAAGGCTGACTTTTGAAAACTGAGAGAATTGATGAGTCAGGCAATTCGAGGCCATACCCCCAAGAAAAGGGAGTAAACAAGGAATGGTCATCTCTCAATAATCCTTGAATCACAGGGCAAAGCCATACCATCTCGCAAGAAAGGCTGACAAGGAACTGTTGGACCTCATTAAGCTCAAAAGAGTAGGTTACACCAGCTGGAAAACAGGAAGCATTACCAAAGAGGATTACTCTGCACTTGCCTGCACCTGTAGAGAGTGGTCGAGAAAAGCCAAGGCATAAACTGAACTTAGGCTAGCTACGGGAATCAACGACAATTAAAAGTCCTTCTTCAGATACATGGGAAATCAGAAAAAGCACAAGGATAGCTTTGGGCCTCGGAGAGATCCAATGGGGCAACTGACCTCCAATGCCCAAGAAAGGGCCAATCTCCTAAATTACTTTTTTGCATTGCTTATTCACCCTCCCAGGAGAATCACACTGCTAGGAATGGCACAAACCAATCTGGGAGCGGATGATGGACCCAAAATTGGTGTGGATCAGGTGAAGGAACATCTTGAGAAACTGGACATTCACAAGTCCATGGGCCCAGAAGGAAAGCACCCAAGAGTCTTAAAAGAGTTGGTAGAAATCATTGCATTCCCCTTGGCACAGATATTTGAAAAATTGTGGTGCTCGGGCGAGGTCCCAGATGACTGGAAAAGAGCCAATGTGGTCCCTATCTACAAGAAAGGGAAGAGGGATGACCCAGGGAACTATAGAGCATCAGTCTGATGTCTGACCAATCAGTGGAGTCCCTCAGGGCTCAGTACTTGGTCCAGTACTCTTTAACATCTTTATCAATGATCTGAATTCAGGAGTCAGCTCTGAACTGGCCAAGTTTGTGGGCAATACCAAATTATGGGGAAGGGTGGTCACACCGCAGGACAGTCTAGGGATACAGGCCAACTTGCACATACTCAAGGTGATCTGACCAAAACCTGATGGCCTTCAATGCAGAGAAGTGCAAGGTGCTGCACCTTGGTGGGAAGAACCCCCAGCATACTTACAGGCTCAGCACTGCTACACTCACTAGCACCACAACAGAAAGGGACTTGGAGGTCTTGATTGACCACAAGATGAATATGAACCACCAATGTGATGCTGTGGCTGGCAAGGCTAACCAAACTCTGGCGTGCATCCACCAATGTATCTCAAGCAAAACCACCAAGTCATCTTCCTGCTTTACTCGGACCTAGTGAGACTGCAGCTGGAGCACTGTGTCTAGTATTGAACACCCAACTTCACAAAGGATGTGGGGAAGCTTGAGAGAGTCCAGAGGAGAGCCACTCATATGATCCAAGGCCTGGAGGGAAGGCCGTATGAGGAGAAGCTGAGGGACTTGGGACTTTTCAGTCTGGAGAAGAGAAGGGTCAGGGGGGACTTGGTGGCAGCCTACAGTTATTGAAGAGGGGTACATCAGGACCTGGGAGAACACTTGTCCACCAGAGCTCCCCAAGGGATAACAAGGTCTAATGACCATAAACTCCAGGAAGGCCAATTTACATTAGACATAAGAAACAAGGTCTTTATGGTGCGTGTGTTCAGGGTCTGGAACAAACTCCCCCCAGAGGTGGTGCAAGCACCTACTCTGGACTCGTTCAAAAAACAGGTGGATATATTTTTTGCTGGGGTCACTTGATCTCAGCTGACTTCCCACGTATGGCGGGTGGGGTCTTGGATCGGATAATCTCATGAGGTTCCTTTCAGCCCCCAATGTCTATAAAATCTATGAAATCTACACCCCCCTTTTTAAAACCCTAGATCTGCCCATGGGTAAAGGCATAGAAATCAAGCTATTAACTTGTTTCAGAAATTACTTGATCAATATCTAATCAAAAGATGGTTCAAGATGGGAAGAAAGAAAAAAATCTGTTTGTTCATTAGCGATGCCTTTCACTGTCTGCATATTTAGAATGATTAGAGATTTCAGAGGCCACAGTAATGGAATATTTCTTAGGAAAAAAAGAACTAGAGGCTCCCTAAGAAAGGAAAGAAACAGTTAATGAGAGTGCAGTTCTGATAATGGTGGTAAAACCCTCTTTTGATATTTTCAGGCAAGAAAGAAAAGAGTGCTATAGAAAGTCTAAACTTTATTTCAAAATCTTGAGAAGGTGACTTCAAAGGAAACAGGGAAATAAATGGATATGATGCATATTAATAAGCGCAGAAAAATTGTCAATGACACCTTATTAACCATTACATAAATGTAACCTCCCACCCCTCAAAACCACAGAGAGATAAACATCTAGAGTAGGAGCTGAAAATTGCCTCCTAACAGATGCCACGTGCCCTCAGGAATTCTAAGTGAAGCCAAAGATGTTCCAAGTATAGCATTTAAGATTCAGTTCATATAATGAAAAAAACTCAGAAAAGTTAATAAAACTGTATTATCCCAAAGGACAGAAAATAAGACTAAAGAAAATTAATTGTACACACTATTCACATGCTTCCACTAAACATGCTCTTATATCTCATTAGTCGCATTGCACCAGTCTAAGGTTTGTGGAACAGTGCAAAGTCTTCCAGCCCTTCCACCTTTATTTAACCTTGTTACCCAGCATACAGACCTACTCCTTTAAAAATAATGCTACATCAGCTGGTTTCTCTGTCTGCTAATTGCTTTGTTGATGCTCTCCACTACAGAAATTCTCCCTGTAGATTACTGAGAGAATATAACTCCTGGGCAGCAGCATACAAGTTATGTGATATAAGCATGGTGCATTCTTTATGGGATCAATGTCATGAAGTTCTTGCACCACAGCAGTTAATGATAATTTGAATTTTCTGCCTCTCGAAGTTTCCTGGATTAATTTTTTTGGAGATCACAAAAATGCTGCTTGTAGGTAAGGATTCCCACTTGACCTACGTATAGTATAAGATCCTGTAGAGGTAAACTTCTGAGAAGTTTTGAGAGACAAAATTAGCTACCGCAGACATGGATAAGCTAACAGAATTCAGATGAGTAATTCAAAGGTTAAAGTAAATGAGATTTGATACATGGCTACACAGTACATTGTATGACTACATAAATAAAAATATTAAAGGTCCATAAGTGGATTTAGATATTATGATATCTCATAGAATGGAATCTACAAGTAAGATAAAAGACAGTTCCCCAGAATGAAATTCACAAGAGTCAGCTTGAGCAGTTAGGTAGTCAGTAGGAAATGCTGAAGAGAAATGTTGTAAATTCTGCCTCAGCTTATCTCTGGGCAGTAGGAAGCTGTCTAAGTGAGATCTAATTTCACAGCTAGAAACTCTGGATAGGTCTTGGGTTGTCCCATGTAAAAAAAGACAGTCACTCTTTTTCTTCTAAACATGGAGGAGAGGTGATCTGGCCTTTATTTATTAATTCAGTAACAACACCCAAACCTTGGCTTCTTATTTTTGTTTTGTTCATAAAATGATCAGTCCTTTCATCTTTCTCAGGTTCAAACTGTTTTTTTTCTATGCAACTTGCATTTATTCTTGGTATTTTTATCCATAGCTTTCATAAAATACTCTGCTCTTCTGTGCTCCATTCACACAATATAGGAAGCCATTTTGCTAGCTTAGAATTTTTTATGTACTTTTATAATTGGAGCTTGAATCAAGTCATACCATAAATAAGTCATAATCTAACGTTGGGTCGGGGGATAATGGCTCCCTTGATGCCAAAACATTGATTATGATTTTTTTCAAAGTAGGCCTCTCTGTTCATTTATTGCCACCATACGTTTATTACATAGAAGATAAAGCACACTGCTGCACTCTATGAGGCAATATTTTAATCAAAGCTTTCTCTTGTGAATATAAACCTGGGGAATGAGTTTTCAATGATTTGTACCTACCACAAGAAATTTGAGTTAGAAAGAAATATTTGTTTTATGTGCTATTTGGATTAACTTTGTGACACTAAAAAAAAGTAAGCAAAAAGAGTTTGGTTTTGAGGTTCTGCTTCACTTGGTAGACTTACAGAAGATAGTTTATGAAGTTACTGTGAGATCATTCTTCTCTTATAGATAGAAAATGTTCCTACCTTTTAAAACTGGTGTTGTTCATCCATATTCAGAATCCCTATTTGCTGTTCCAGGGCATGGGATTGAAAATGGGATACATTATGTGGAACTTGAAAGCTAATCAAAACCATTAATCTTTCACTTTCCCCCAAATAAAAATAGATGAATTTGTTGCCCCCACCATCATTTCTATCATCATCATCATCACTAAATTAAAAGGACTCTAGGGTTACAGATTTCACAAGTAGGGCAAATAAGAAATTTTAGATGGATATCCTTATTTGGAAGTAAGCGTTCAAGATTTATAGCCATCTTTAAAAGTGCTTGATCAGATTAAAAATGTTTCCAAGAAATAATAATACAACAAAAGATCAACCACTGTGATCCATGTATCTTATTTTGACAGAAAACAGAACACTTGGGGACGCTTACCTATAAAATGTAAGTATTTTTCACACACTTATAATTTTATGTTCTTGAAATGTACTTAGTTACCAACAGTTCAAGATAACCAAATTTTGAGACCAGAAATAATTAATGTAGGTGTCCCACCCCAAATATTGAGCCCTTGCTTGCTCTTGACGAATTTGTTTAAATTCCCATGGATCTAAGAGGCATAACAGAAGATCTTTGACTCCCTGGGAAGGTCTCCAACTGTATTTCAACAATACTTAAGGCTACCTTCTGGATTTGATATAAAACACAGTGGGGGAAAAGTGTACAGGGAAAAAAATCACCCAGGAAATTATCAGAGCCTTCAGAATAATTTATCCATATTTAAAAGTTTTTCTTTGACTTAGCTCTTAGATCCACCAGGGCCAGGTAATAAATAATTTTTGCTCAAATGGAAAGAATATTTTAAGACCAAATTCATTAAGCCTTCAGCAGAAAATCTAAGGCAAAAAAGGTCACCATTTTCTATCTATTCATAATGCAATTTTTTGCTTGATTTACTGGTGATCTATATTGATTTCCACATCATCATTGGTGTCTTAGATATTTGTGAAATTCTACTTACCTTTCCATTACACTTCTCAGTAAAGATTCAAAGTTATTAAAATAACATCTGGTTTCTGTCTGACAGAAGCTGGGGAGAAACTATGAAATATTTATTTTCCATGACCTTTTGTGAGAGCATTTATTTTCATAGTCTTAAAGTTACTATCACATATGCTCTCTTTTATAAATGTATCCAAATTTATTTGATGTTCAACAAAATTTTCTCTCTCTGTTGCTTTGATGAAAACTAATCCTTTGGTACAATTAATAGTACCACAATATGATATTCCTTGTCAGAAACAGACCTTTCAGTGAAACATCTTGATGCTGAAATACAACTTTTGGATGGGCTAACCCAGTTCTGCTGAAGTCAATAGAACTTTTGCCATTGACTTCAATAGACTCAAGCTCTCATTTTGGAGGCAATCGTATACTAGTGAAAAATCATATTGTATTAATAGTTCCTGTATCCAAATTATAAACTTTTCACAGTCTTATTTTATAACATGGATGCTCAGCTAAATATTCTTGTGACTCCAGCAGCAAGGAAAATGGAGATAAGGACTGTCCAAACCGGAGAACCCCAATCTAAAACTTAGTTTAGATTACATTATGACCTAGTTTGAATTGCATAATATTAAAATATTCCTCTAAAGAGACATTGGAGTTTTGAGTGCACAAGGAACATGTGGCCAGGCTTTATATGTTAATTGCTTGGAACCTTTTTGCAATTAAGACACTATAAAAAAATTGCTTTATAAGAGAGGAACCTAATTCTTAATTTGACTCATAACAGGTCCAAAAGAACAGCCTTATGAGAGAGAAATAGAGACTACCACTGTAACAATATTAAACTATTGTAAGTGCTCCCTGTTACCTGCATTCTGGAACAATAAACACAACAGTCTTTAACTTAAGAAATAGTTTAGCTCAAGCTATTGTTATTGCCATGTAATAGTTAGCTATGTAAAAGTTAAGTGGTGTTAATATTAAACAGGGACCCTATTCAATTTTTTCCTTAGTAGAATTATATTTCAGCATTCAATTTTACAATTTTGTGATTGAAGTAAGCACTGCTCTTTAAGGATCAGAGACAACCAGAAGGCAACCATCAACTATGAGCCAGGACCTAGCAATTTGTGTGAAGATGCAGCTGCTCTAAAATCTTCTTGATGATGAAGGTCCATAACAGAGCCTGAATGAATCAGTTCAGTGTGTTTTGCCATTCAACATGACATATTGAAAAAGATGACTTCTCAAACAGCCATCCTTAAAGGGGGAAAGCAAAGAAGAGAGAGAGAGAGGTGAAGGAAAAATGCTCACATCCAGTGCTCCAGATTGATTCCACTCTGATGTACCAATAGGTTGGCCCTACTGGCAGTACTACTGTGGAAGGTTCTGCCCACTCTTCAGGCTCACCAAAAATAAGAAAATTGTGAGTGTGTTGTAAGACATTTTAGAAATACTTCATACCGTAAGCCAAAATGTCACATAGCCCTCCCTCACTTTTACCAGCTCTTGGGAATGTATCATGAGTGTTAGGGCTGTGCGAAGCTTCAGTCCCTGATTCAATTCGGCGGAGATTCAGCCCAATTCAGAGACTGAATCTACAAATCCAAATTGAATTAGAGGACTCTCTAATCTCTCCAAATTGAATCAGAACCCTCCAAATTGATTCAGAAAGATTTGGAAAGATTCAGACATAGACACAGCTTTAAATTTTTTTGACATACCTCAATGTACCAGGTGGCTCGTGAATGCTGAGATGCTGGGGCGGATGGAGCGTCCCATGGATGTGCAGAGGGCTCCCCAGCATGCTTAGCAGCAGACCTGGAAGTGGACCACAAGCACTGCTGGTTCACTTCCAGGTCCGCCAGGAAGCATGCAGAGGGCACCCCCTCTCCCTCCCCCTCCCCCCCTTCCAGCTCAGCAATTGGTGCCTCCTGGGTCTGGGGGTGCACCTGGGGTCCCCCCATGGCTGATCACTGAGCTGGGGGGGTGAGGGCCCCCTGCCACGCATTCCCCAGCAAACCTGGAAGTGGACCAGATGTACTTCCTGTTCACTTCTAGGTTCACCGCTGAGCACACGGGGTGCCAGCGTGCTCCTGTGGGACACTCCATCTGCTCCACCATCGCAGCATTCATGAGCCGCACCTGGTACCTCAAAGTACATAGAAAAAACATTTAAAGTTGTGTCTATGGCCAAATCCCTGATTCCCCAAATCTTCAGATTCAGATTTGGTCAAATCAAATCGGGGACTGTGATCCAAATCAACAAATCAAATCACTGTCTTTGATTCGGGCTGAATCTGAATCGATTAGGGCCCGTTTTGCACACCCCTGATGAGTGCCACAGTGAGTTCTATAATCAGCTTTGCTTGTTCACTCACTTGCCACACCTTTGATGGGAGAATAATATATAATAAATAAACAAATGAATGATATTTGCAGATGTAATCACTGATTTTTATCAGTTAACCCATTACTTCTCACGGGAGTTCTTAATTAGCGATAGCATCACTATTCCAGGCCAGCAAAGTTCACTTTTATAGTCTATGTTTAATGAGTAGCTTCCTGCTGGGCTCACCTCGTGGGTTAATTCCTCTCTCTCATTTTTCTCATATTGTACCTCAAGTTGCTGGTGCTGCAGTGCTCCCTGCATTCCTCGGAGCGTCTCAGTTTCTCGATTTAGGTAAGTATCTTCTTGACACAGATACTGTCTCTTGCTCTGGTCTTGGTATTGATCTCCTGTGCCTCTGTACAGACTGTCTCAACCCTCTAGGTTGAATTTTCACTCTCCTCATCCCCTTCCAGGGGTTGTTCGTTGGGAAGTGACTTTTCAAGGTATTTTCTTTTACTCAGTTCCTGTCTGTAGTTTTAATTCCTTGCAGGTGTTCAAGTCTCGCTCTGTGGGATGCCAGCTGATGATGTTATTGTCTCTGGCTCCCTGTAAGTTTAACTTTTCCCCTCCTAGTAACAGGGTCAATAAACCTCCTGTTACAATGAGATTTTTGACCTAGGGTGCTTTCTTCAAGGGCCAGATCCTAAAATGATACATTTATTTATAAATGTAAGCTTTTAAGAAATAAAATACTGATAGAAAAAAAGCCTGACAAATATGAATCCTAAAGGCTCAAACCCAAAGAGAGTAAGAGCTTAATATTCTTACTTTTTAAAACAATCTCTTGATTCAGTTTCATGAATTTTCAGCCCTGATTTAGACTTCCCAAACCCATCTCTACCAGCATTGACCTCTTCCAACTTTCATCTATCTTACTTGTGCAATGCTCTTGACAATTGCTTTCCCTAACATAAGGACGTGAGGCCTTGTTTCAAAAGGATTATGAAAATAAAAGACAGTCAGTAGGCTTTTGCTTTATAGATCAATTTGTGCTCCCCAGTTCTCAGGTCTTCTGTGGTAGAGGACTACATTCAAAGCTCCTGACATTTTAACAGATGTGCAGGATGATATGCACTTGTGGATGAATATTTGATGCCTAAAAGCTTGTCCAACAGCTCTCCAAACTAGGCAGGTGGTTCAGTAAAAGATATCAGCAAAATTCTTTGCCTCTCAGACATTTTCTGTGCCGTCTTGCCTACAATGCCACTCCATTTGTATTATAGGATGGTAAAAATGTGCAAAAGGTAATGGCCTGATAGGTAGGGATGTCTGCATATTGCATCAGATGTGGCCTGCACTGCAGGTCCTTTAATGTTTTTCATTTTGCTGCTTGCCCCCCTCCTCACCCTGCCCAATTGGCAGAGGTTTTAAATATGCCAGTTTTCATTTCCCTGGTGCTCAATGGCAAACAGCCCAGCTGGTGGGTCCCTCCACCAATCAGGGGTGAGGGAGGGCAAGCAGTGAAATGAAAAACATTGAAGGACCTGCTGCATGGGCACTTCTGGCATGATTTATAGAAATCCCTATTGATAGGTGGTAGGTCTATACGTACCTGTTAACGTCCTAGAGTTCCTTTCCTTGTCTGCTTCCCTTTCATGAGGACCTATTCCTTTTCCCCATTGGTTATGCAGACATGCTGCAAGTATTTTTGAAGTCTCAGTTCTCTCTAATTCTCTCACATCCCCATCTGTCAGAAAGTACAGAGCCTAGGTAATTACCTTTTTACCTTCCCCTGAATAGGAAATGGTAAGTTAATTCATGTCAGAATTCATAAGAAATCATTATAAAGTGCACTGATTTTTCATACTAAATTACTAAGTTATAGTATATGCTTCAGGTCCTGGAGTGACATGCTTACATTAAACTCTAAACTTTCATTAAAAATAAGTAAGCTGTATTCCTCATGAGAATGGAGAAAAATTGAGAAATCTAACCTATCTGTTACCAAAACAGCACTATCTATTTTCATAAGTAATAAGTCATGAGAGAGGGAGCTGGCCCCTTTATATACAAGAAGCATTAATTCTAGAAATCCACTGCTCAGACGCTGGCACCACTATCTTCACAGCAGTGTCCAGCAAGAGGAAATGAGTGCTGAGGTCCAGTTGTTCCATTCAAACAGATTCTGTTCAGCTGCTGGAGTGAGTACTACTTGGCCTACTATTATCTTGGAGTAAGAGGGGGGGCCCTAGTACCCTCCCCACTGCTCTTGTTCCACCTCCTACTGCAGTATAAAATAGGTTATAAGTCAGTGGGTCTTTTTCTCATGATGTCCATAGGTTCAGAACTAGATGATCCCAAAGCTGAAAAGGAAAAACTGTCCAAAATTTGAGCAAACAACAGATTTAAAAGCTTTCACCAGAGTTAGAAAATTTTAAGCATGAATTTGGAAGTTCATTGTATAATTATTAGACTTAGATACTGTATAGGTCCTATGAATGCTTGCAGCTGCTTTCCACAGTGAGGGTAAAACTTTTAGAATAATATGCAGGTAAGCAGATGAATCTTGAACACATAGAATGCATCCAGATGAGCGTGCACGTGTCTGCTGTGGCATCTCAAAGCAGTTTGAGATGCTGCAGGAGGCACACTGTGATTGGAAAAATGTTTACTGTGCTGCATATTTGCAGCACAGGCTCCAGATTTGATACCTGGAAATCCAGATATAAAAAAAACAACAACCAACCCTTGGAAAAAAAGGGGTGCAGGGCATGGGCCAGGAACGTGCCCATAGGCAACCAGAGACTTGTTCCTTCAGAGACACTTTGGCATCCGGCCAGAGGAACTCTATGGTGCTTCTGTTGCCCTAGCATGCAGCCTTAGTGTGCTGGGGCAAACAGGGCCGGGGCAAGGCTGCAGAGTGGATTGGACCTGGGTGCTGTCCCAAGTAAACAAGGACATGGCGATGGAGGGGTTTGTAGGTGTGGGGGGTGTGGGGTTTGTGTGTGTGGGGTTTGTTGGGAGGCTTAAGAAGGGGCCACCACATACTTGCCCTCCCCACCTGCCCCCTGTGATACTGGCAGCAGCAGCCAGCCAGGCTGTCGGAGCCAGGGCCTGGCTCCAGGAACAACCCCACTGGGCACAATGCTGCCTCATGCAGGGGGTGTGTACATGCTGAATGGACCCAGCCTGGCCCAGCCCAGCCCACTCTGCTCTGCTAGTGTGCAGCTTTGCGCAGGACTGGCACAGTTCCTGCCATGTCCCGCAGCTCCTGTTCACAGCTGTGTGCTAGCAGGGTGGGGCAGGCTGGGCCGGTCCAGGCCTGGTTTATTCAGTATGTACACACCCTTCCGATGAGGCAGCACTGCACCCCACAGTGCTGTTCCTGCAGCCAGGCCATAGCCTCGATAGTCCACCTGGCTGCTGCTGTCAGCAGCACAGGGGGCTGGTGGTGGGCGGGTGTGTGGCAGCCCCCTTCAACTCCCCAACAAACCCCACACCCACAAACCCCAACCCTCCAACTCCCCACACATGCCACATCCCCCCACATCCCCCACACCCACCCCCGCACAAACCCCATACTCCCTATATCCCCACACACACCCACCCACATCCCCCATGTCCCTCACAGCCACCCACAACCCCCCCACACACAGACCCATGAACTCCACATCTACCTCCTCTCCCTCCCCCCACTGCAAGCCCTACCTCCCCCACACACATCTTTCACCCTGCATGCCCAGCTGCCAAACAGGATGGGATCTGTTGGTGGGGGTTGTGGCTGCAGGGGTAGCTGTCCCCACATCCTGGTTAATGAAGCGGTCAGGAAGAGCTCTGATTTTTCTTTGATAAAAAACCAAAAGCAAACACTAAAGCATATAGATATTTAGAATTAATTTTATTATCATGATAGAGGCAGTGGTAGACTTCCAGATTGCTTTAAAATTGTAAATATATCAATAAAACATTGCCCAACTGATCTCTCTCTCTCTCTTTCTCTCTCTCTCTCTCTCTATATATATATATAGAGAGAGAGAGACAGAGACAGAGACAGAGACAGAGACAGAGAGAGGTGTTTCATTTTAATTGTAGAAGAAAATACATATTTGGGTATTTTAAAGAGTGAATTTGGGATTTTTTATCACAGAATTTTAAGTTTTTAAACAGGGAACACCAGGACCTCTGCTAGTGAGGAAAGTGGCAGGACCCAGGCAGAGTAGCCTGCCCAGGGATGGCCCTGGGGACCCAGCTGGAGGGCAAATGAGGTGGCTGTCTTCCTGGTCATTTGGGGCCAGGAACACATGCTTCCACATTTCAAAGTGGGCCACCACAATGAGCATAACTGCCAAGATGGAAGGGCAGGGCCACACATGGCAGCTGTGCCACAGGAAGGCCAACTGTGCAGCCAGATCCCACTGGCAGGTGGCCTGGAGTGCAGGAGCCTCTGCTATAGTGCCCATGCCACAGCCTAGGTGGCCATGTGGTCCCCATCCAGGTCTGGCAGGCATGCACACATGGGGCTGCAGGTTCAAGGGGGTGGATGCTGCCACAGGTGGCAGCAGGTCACAGCCAGGCAGCAGCCCCCACTGCCAGACTAGTGCAGTGGGTAGAGGGTTCAGGGGTCACTAGGTCAGGGCTGCTGCAGCAGTTCAACTAGTACAGGGGGCTAGTGTCTCCATATGTCAACTGGTCTGGCCTCGGACACTCCTGAAAGCAAATAGACCTGAGCTGCTTGCCAAGGCATCTTTTTTATACTGCTGGGGCCAGCACAGGTGCTGACCCCAGCCTTCAGCTCCCCCTGGCTGAAGATCTGGGAGGAGCTGGGCAGGGTCAGTTTTCCCCAAGTGGCACAGCTTGCCCCACACCAAAGTGCATATTCAGGCATGTGCACTGAGGCACAAATGTCCAGCACAAATTTGTGCTTCTGCTATTTGAGCTGCTGTAAGTGCATGTGCCTGCATGAGTGGACTCACCTGTAGTGTTTAAAAGTCCAGTGGAATGTTCTACTGTCTGGGGTGTGGGGATAGCAGTCATAGCTACTGTTACACAGATGCTATGAAAAATATTCTGTGATTGTCATCTGGAAAGCTGGAACAAAATAAGCTGTCTGGAAGGGCAGATAGCCAAATGCAGACTGTTTTATAGTTTGGCAGGAAAGGGGGACCAAATTGTTTAAGTAATGTTCTAGGCACAGTCCAAGTGTTGTATGAATGAAATGGCCTGACCGTTTATTATACCAAAATGATCATCTTCAAGTACTGATGGGGGCAGGGGAGGAGGAGATGGCCACAAAACCAGTCAGATACAACCATTAAAGGCTGGCATGATGCCTTGAAATAGTTTGGTCATACATATGTATACTCACACATAAGTTGCAAATAAGCAGACTATTAAACAGAAGTTTCATTTAATTTCTATTACACTTTTTTTGGAAAAAAATACACATTTCAAGCAAATGGAAGCTGTGAGAAAGACTAATCAGTTTTCTCAAAATACAATGTTTATAGTTATCAAGAGAAGTAATAACTACCTTTACTTATCAGCAAATGAGACACATATTTGTTTTAAATAAAGACATTTAAACATACTTATAGACTGGTCTTTATTTGCCACTCCAGACTACCATATTTGCTGGAACCAGTCATGCTCATATCCCAGACTCTGAACCCAAAATGTCCTCTGTAACTTAACACTTGTCTCACTGATTTTCTGCTCTAGGATTCCCATCTCTGTTCTTCAGCCTCCCAGCACTTTCTAATGCAGCCTTTAGACTGATCTCACTGCCTCCTGTTGTGTCATCAGCTCTTTACTGCTCCAAGCCTTTAGCCTTCATTGTTCTGGCTTTTTAGTCTTCACCATTGGTTCTGCTCCAGCAGCTTCTCACTTGGAGCCATCTATAGCACCCCGTGGCCCTCCAGCTATTATAACACTAAGTGTGAATGGAACTGGAAATATTCATCCAGCCATAAAGGAGCCTACCCCAGGACTACCCTGGTATTTTAAGATTAGGGTTCTCAGCTCTGTGACACCGCTTATTTTTAGTATGCAGATATGCGGGTCACTGTGTTTCCATTCCAAGATAGAACTACCCCTAGCACCTCTCACTGATTATTTCATCATAGCCTCAGACACTTAGAAAGAGAACTAGCCAAAAATTGTTGAAAAATTCAGGTATTTAAGTTTTTTCAGCAGTTGTACCTATATATTTCATAGATTCATAGAATTTCTTCCTTCTGGATTATAGCAATCTGGTCTGTTCTTTGAACCAAGGTACTTGATTTCTGCACCCACCTTCCCTTATCGAAGACTTCCAGGAGCTCCTTATGCCTCCTCTAATCTACATAAGAAATCTTCAACCCTCATTATCTTTTCCCTAGATACTTTGGAGGTTCTGGCTATGCATTTCTCATCAATAAGTCTCTTTGGAAGGATCTATCAATAATTAACAACCCTGTGAGAACTGCTAGGAACTGCTAGATTTCTGTGCAAAAACATCTGGGATATTTGCAGCCAGGAGTGGTGGGAGGTAGAGTCGCCACCACGGGCATGTATGTGATGAGCTTCATAGACACCCTGGTCTCCTGCCCCTTCTGCGTGCAGAGGGAGACCCTGGCACATATGACCCTCAAGTGCACCAGGCTACAGCCCCTCCACCTCCAGAACCTCCTCCTGAGGTTCTGGTTGAATTTCACCCTTCACCTTTTTGTTTTTGGTCACCCCATCCACGGCCCCACCAAGTCCCGGGACCTCCTGGCCAACTTCCCCCTGGCCCTGGCCAAGTGGGCCCTATACTTCACCAGGAAGGAGGCTCTGGCCAGGAAGGTGCCCAGAGACTGTGGGGCTGCTTTCCTCTCACTTGTCCATGTGCATTTCTGGGAAGAGCACCAGTGTGTAGCGTCCACTGGCTCTTTGGATGCCCTTGAGGACCAGTGGGTGCAGCCCAGGGGACTCTGCTCGGTGTCCTCCTCAGGCGCACTTATTTTTACGTTTTGACCCTTTGACCCACATGACACTCCTAGTCTGTTTTTTTCATTAGTTGTCCCAAGAATTTAGTTGTACCACTCACTCATTAGCCCCACACGGGGTTACTACTTAGCTAGGTGGGCCTTAGGTCCCATGGTATGAGTGTTACAAATAGACAGGAGTGGTGGGAGGAGCTAACTGTGATACTCCCTGAAGCCATGTATTGGTTAGTTTGACCTGGTGACTCACCAAAGAGAGCCACATATGATTAGGAAGAGATTATGTGCTAATTTAGCAGGCTACTAACTGGAGGACAGGATCTATTTAGGAGCCTTGACTGCAGACAGAAAGTGATTGTATCAGCAAAATAGTACCTGGGCCATAGGAAGGCAGAAATTTGATCCATACTTCCATCATTTGGTTTCTGTGAATAGATATGATTTCAGATACAAACTTCTGTTAGGTGTCTGTAAAATCTGAACCCTAAACTCTAACTTCTGTTTTTTTTGTGATCTGGCAACCTCACTCCATCAGTAGCTTTAATGCAACAAGAATATTTCTATGCACTGAATCAGTAGTTCTCTTTGAAACATCTAAAAATATCATTGCTGGAGGAAGCCAGCCATTTGAACTATGTATATTTAGTTTTCTCCAGCTGCTGGAAATGCTGAAAGGATTTGAATTTCTGAGAATTTTGGTTTAGGATGCAGATTTCTTGTAGCAACTGTTGCTATGCAAATTATTCTGAGATAGCTTCTATTATAATTGATGTTAGATGGAGATTGAGAATATCTGATGCTTAAAGATCTTTACTGCAAAACATCTCAAGTTTTTTAACCTTTTAACTAGCGCTGAAAACTGTCAGCTGTACTAACATGTTCGTTTGCCTTCCCATAGTATGTTTCAGCAATAAGGTCTTATAGTACTTTATAACTAACTATTGAATAAGTGAGGATTAGAATATTCCAGGTCTTGAAGGACCTTAATTAAAACAGAGATGAAATGAGCCTTCTTGATTTCCTTTTTACCTCTGCACAGGGATCAACCTTAATCCTCCTGGTTAGTGCCTGTGACAGTACTTGAAATAAGGTTGTACATTTCATAAAACCCACCATGACACAGGCATTTTTACAACCAGTGTTCAGCTAGGAACCAGAGGGTGCATCTACATGTGTGCTTTACTGTGGAGTTGACTATTTAGCTCCACAATAAAGCATCACAGTCCTGGATCTCCATTGGCCAACACTCAAAGGGCAGCCAAAGAAAACGGTACAAAGACACACTCAAGGTTGCCCTCAAGCATGGAGGCATCGACACCAATGGCTTGGAGGAGCAAGATGCTGACTGTTCAGTGTGGCACCACCTGGTCCACCAAGGCTCGTGCCACTTCAAGGCCCAACAACTTAACACTGAGGCGGAACGGCGGTGGCAGAAGAAGGAGGAGATCAATCTGGGGCTGCGAATCCCACTCCTCCATACAACAACATGCCTCATTGCCAAAGAATGTGTGTATCCAGAATTGGGCTCCTCAGTCACCTGAGGACTCATCAAGCCTGAAGGACACATGCACCTTAATTAGGGCTCAGTCAAATAACTCCTCTGTGGGATAGTACAGTCACAGACAGTACAATCCTACGGCAGAGTAATTACTTGCACTCAAATACATATGTAGACTGTGACAGGGGATAGCTGGGGCAAGAGTGGTATACTATAGTGTGGGGGCTGCCTGCCAGCTATGTACTGGGCCATGATCATGTACTGTAGTACCTTCCTACCCTAAGCAGCCCCTTCACCTCCTGATGTCACCACCAGAACCCCGGGCTTACCCCTCTGCCCCCTGCTACCCTTGGGCTTCTCTGCCCCAGCTCAACATGCTGTGCTCCTGGGTGCACATGTAAACACTGTGCCCAGGAGCCACTGACTCTGGCATAAACTGTTCTGGAGTTTAGTACATCACCCTAATTGTACATATAGATGCACCAACGAGGATCAAATGAATTGTACAACTCATTATAGTAGTTGCCAAAGCAGGGAATAGAACCATGAGTTCCCAGCTTCCCAACACTTGCTCTTGCTATCTAATAGAAGGCATATCAAAACATTAAATCTTCTTAACACAACATATGAAAGGGCTGAACTTGCATTATCCACCTTGCTGAAGCTGTGATACTCATAAATCAAGAATGTTTTAATCATGAATCCTAAAATGAAGGTAAAGGTATTAGAGTTTCATTCTGATTTGCATCTGAGTCCAGTTTAGGCTCTTTCAGAATCTGTGATTGTCATTAAATCAGAGCTAAATTGGTTACACACTAAACAGCACCATAATCTTGTATTTTATCTCCACAATCTCATGAGATCAATGGAAATTTGCAAGAACTGTTGCTATCCTGAATTTGCTGTTTTCAATCATTATTGGAATGATTGAAAACCATCCATTTCAATAATTTCCATTATTGGAAATGGACAATAAAACCCTTATAATTTTTTACCAGAACCAAAGGGTTTCATCTGGATCTGAGGCTTGAGATCTGACTATCGCTTCCTCAATTAAAAAATACATGGATTCAAAGATGAACTGTAAAATTTATCCAGAAAGTACACAACATATTTTGTAGGGCAAGAAACTTCAATTTAACCTTCTGCCAGTGTGTACATCTTCAAAGTGTATGTTTTGTTTTTTACTAGTAAGGTAAAGATTTTTCCCTTTCCCTGAAAATACTGAATAATAACAAAGCAGCTGGGGAAACTGAAGTTCAGTGAGTATATTCTGCTTGTTGTCACAGGACTTGGCCAGGCCAGCACAAACCTTATTATTACTACCTGAACTCTTATTTCACTTAGGACCCTGCCAAATGTTCAAATTCAAGCTTCATAGAAACCAGCTATAAACTGTTGCACATTTTCAAGCACTAATTTTGTAGCTGGTTGACTCTTTTTATAGCAGGATGGAGGTTTTTATGGCATGATACTTTCTTTGCACATGTGACCAGTCTAAGTTTATTGAATGATTAACCAGTTGATTGTATAATATATGTAATGTGTGGCAGGGGCCTGAGTTCTCAGTGGGAAGTTTTCGTTTGCATCCAATGGAATTATGCAGACACTGATTATGGATGCAGAAATGAGGAAAACTTGAAGGAGAGACAAACCATAGGAATGGAGTTGATAAGTCTTTCTGAAACTGGTTAGGAAGTGAAATGAATCATATCTCTCAACAGATGGATAGTATACCTAAAAGGAAGTTGGTTGTACTTGTATAACTCTACTCATCTTATTTATGTTTTACAGGTAATAACTGGCAGTAGAATGACTCTTGGCTTCATGCATCTTTCTGCAACAAGTAGCAGTTTTTGGAAAATGGGGGTCTAATTAGTTAGCTTCCGGTAGCCTACCAATAGCCCAGTGGGCTAGATAGAGAATCTCTGTGGGCTGGATGTGGCATGTGAGCCATGTGTTTGACACTTCTGCACTAAAAGAAGCATTTAGTATTTGTTCTAGTAATAAATTTGGGGCTAATTAGTTCATTGTCTGGGAATTGTGTGTTTTATATACAATTAATTTTGAAAATGCGGGATGTGGTATTTTATTTTCATGTAAATGCCACAGTGCTCTAAATTGACCTTATTTCTGTTTACAGGTAAGTAATGTGTGCTGCCATTACAACAGGTTCCCACAGTTACTTTTAGCTGGAAAGCTGTGACATTGGAACATAATAAATTAAGAAATGATTATAGCAAAGAATTGAGAATCTCTTTCTTGCTTTTTGTAGTGGGATTAAATAGAGACCTGTGGCACTCACATAGCAGAACAATGCATTATGTCACTGCTGAGACATTTTAGGTAGGGATATGCCTAGAACATCTCCTTGATCTTTCTACCTTAATCATACAACATGTCCAATAAAGAGGAAAATGGAAGAGAAAACCTCTTTCAGGAACAAAGAATCAATCAAATACATAGGATACCTCACACAAAAGCAGGGTGTCAAACTCACCTAAGGCCCTGGGCTAGATCCAGACTATGGGGGTCCTTGTGGGCTCCTTGTAGTCCAGGGTACAGGGGTAGCCCCACCAAAGTGGTGGTGGCAGGTCTGGAGGTGGCAAAGGGTCTGGTTTCAGTGGGCCAGGAGGTGACAGCAGCAGGCCTAGAAGTGTCCAGGTGTCCAGACATGGGTGTCTACTAGTAGCAGTGGTCAGTGATCATGTGCAGTGGGGTCCAGCAGCAGTAGGAGTCCAGGAGAACAAGGAGTGTTGGGAAGTAGCCATGGCAGTTGGCCAAGCTTGCTCCTAACAGCCATGGCCAGCAGGGCCAAGGGCTCTGCTTTCTGAGGCAGGCCATGCTCCCCAGCTTCTAGTAGCTTACCAGTAGTCCAGTGGGCTATATAGAGAATCTCTGTGGGCTGGATGTGGCATGTGAGCCATGTGTTTGACACTTCTGCACAAAAGGAAATATTTAGTATTTATTCTAGTAATAAATGTAACACTTTGGAACCTTCTAGTTTTTCAATAAAAAAAAATGGTCTTTCAACAAGAAACTGCTCTTTCTTTGTCTTGAAGGTGACTGACAGATATGCAGGCCCCCACTTTAACTCATGGCATTTTACATAAAGCTCCATGAGTTAGAGCACCCCCCCAACCCGTGGGGTTGAGCTCCACTTTGGAGCCAATCAAGCCCAAGGAGCCTACCTGCAGCTTCTCTCCCCTAGCTCCAGTGGCGATGCATAGGGGGCCACTCTTGGAAGTGGCTGCAACCATCAACCATGGGGGAACTACCCCTAAGCAGTGAGATCTGTTGTGGGCCCCCCCCAGGCAGCAAGATCGGCCATAGGGGAACCCCCCCGGTTGGCGGAACTGGTCGCAGGGGGGGCATGTGCCCCTCCTGTCTAAGGCAGCACCAGTTGCCCATGCCTAGCCCTGTCCCCCCCAGCTCCATGGCTGTCTGCAGGAAGGGAGGAAGAATGGGGGAGGGGGAGCGGGCTGCCAGCTGGAGTTTGCCCAGCCTGAGTTAGAGTCAGGGGATAGAAGAGAGGGATATGATGTGTTGGGGCTCCAATCCACCCATGCCCCCTCCAGCTGAGGCTGGGCAAACCTCAGCTACATCTTGCTCCCCCTCTCCCATCCACCTTCCCTTCCTGAAGATAGCACTGTGGGCAGGGCTGGGCTACATCAGTCCAGCCCCAGTTGTGCGACAGATTAAGCCTAGGGAACACAAAGTGGAGCACCTTCATCTGATCTCTTATTTGATGAGGGTTTTGTCACATGATCAGCCATTCTAAAAATGCTCTGCTGTTGTCCACATGTCACAGCATGGCTGTAGAGCACTTTCAGGGGGCCAACAGTAGGACAAATGTAACTTCTGTCTGTGTCTGAAATGTTTGCTCTTGATCTTTCTTTGAAGCCACTTATATAAGAAATGTAAAATCAAGATAGGGTGCCAGATTCTCAATGACTGTGAAGTGAATCAGTCTACTGAATTTAGCAGAAATTTCTTTGCATTATTTTAAGCTTCCTTTATGACTATTGTATAGGTTGTGATCATGACTATTATTTTTTTTTAAAAGCAGCTTTTGCTTGACATAACACTTAGGATTCACCAAGATGTGCCCTTTGGCCCAAGCAGCTTTCATTATTACTTTTCAAAAATACATTTGAACATGAACTTTGCTGTAACTTCTAAGAAAACCATTAGATGTGAATTAAATCACTGAACTGAATGGAATGACAAAAGACAAATACTGATAAAAGCCTGCTTTGGGCAATATCTTGTTTTTTTTTTAATTCTAGCTAAACTTGTAACATCTGTAGGCAGAAAAAAATACTTTTTCCCCCTCCTTTCTCATGAGCTGCCTTTTGTACCACTGACTCACTTTGTTCAAAGAGGAATCTACCGATAACAATTAATTGACTCATTTTTTATGAATATTACTAATGAGTGGTAGACAAGAGTAGCTGTCTTCCCTTTAATGTTTACCCTTGTATCTGAAGCACTTAACTATGCTGCATAGGAGGGTGCTCAGTGCTGGCCATGCTTTTCTCCTGAATAGACAGGGGAGGTTTCTTCTATAACATAAGAATACAATTGAAAACAAAGCTCCACTACTTGAGATATAGGGATGATTCTCTTCTGGCTCGTATCCTTTGTTGTGTCACCTTCAGACTACAGTCTTATCTGAAGTCACAGAAGAAAGGAAATTATAAAGAAAAGCCAGAACAACTGCATTGCTAACATTATTTTTAAACAGTGAAGATTGTTTGACAGCTTCCTACACACCCACCTCTGCTTAACCCTAATGTCAATGATGGTAACTTTCTTCTTCCTCATCAATCATTTCAGCTACCATGTCATTAGCAGCCCTATCAACAAGAATATTTCTGCAATTTATTTCTCCTACGCTTACAATTTTCCAGTATCATGTTTCTTTTACTAACAAGAACAAGCATTCACAAGTAATTCTTCCTGGACTTTACAGGCTAGCTTGTCACAAAGCCTCAGAAAGCGAGAGAAAAAAAATACAAGGGAAATTTCCTCACACTTTGGCAGGGCCTGTCATGGCTGCAGTCTCTGCCCTGAAGTGTATAGAGGGATTGTTCCCTTTTTGTGCCCTGGGAATAAACTGCTATGAAGGAAATGGGGAATGGCAAGGTGGCAGCTGCCTTTTTGAACAATGTTCCATGGGGAAAGCAAGCAACAGTGAGTGAAAAGTTGAGAGCAAACTACACTGTCCTGCTGAGTGGTGCAGGCAACAAAGACCCCTTGTTCTTGAGGAGCGATTGACAGGGCTTCTGCTGGCTGGCAATATGAATACAGTTTGATAAGAAGGGATGAAACATATACTCTCTGCTTCTCAAAGCACCTGCTCCTGACACAGTCCTGCTGCTGTTTGTGTTAGAGAGATTCCAGACACAAACTCTAGATTTGAAACTGGCTTCAGATCATGCCCAAGTTGGCATGACCATCTTTGTATCTGGAAACTCAGGTGAGACCACAAGGAAAACAAGAGCCTTTTGTAACACTGGGATTTAGAGGTAAGTGTGGATTCCATCCTGCACCCCAAGTTTGTTGCATAAGAGAGTTGGGAGAGCAAAAGGTTGTTAAAGCTCATCTCTTGTTTGTATTCTGTTTATTCTCCTTATACTAGACCCAGTGCTGCTACCTGAATCTATCCCCTTCAGTTACTGGATGGCCATCTTTTGGCATGGTTTTAATTAATCATCAGTGGATGTCAGGGGACATGAAGTATCATTTGGGCTAAATTAGAAAAAGTCTGAGAAAGATTTGGTCATTAACCTGAAAAAAGTGGTTTTATTTTCTCTTTAATGCAGTGTATGCGGTGACTGGATAATTTTATCCTTATTATTATTATTTCTAGAGATGCATGATAAAATGAAGCATATTATTCTATGCTTTAGGCTGGAGGACAGTCCACTTGCAAAGATGAGGAAAGAATTTCCTAGCACTAAATATTTAGCACTATAGCCTAGAATTATTTATGCACTTGTTCATTTTCCTTTTCTTTGAAACATTGGGAATTAACCATTGCCATAGGCTAGATAATAGAATAAATAAATCATTGCCATGATATGGAAATTCAGTGTTTCTTTTTATGACATGTTTTAAGGTACTTCCAGACAATAGAACTTGAATAAAAGACATAAAAAACATAGTTGATCTTTCTCCATGATGAAGCAGATTAAACCTGTTTATTCACAGTCCATTACTAAGGTATCCTTTCCATATTTTATGGTCAGTCAAAACTAATGGTGTACAATGGAAAGAGTACTGGTTGCTCTTTATTTGTTTTTATACTGGAGGCATCCTTTTGTAGAAAGGGTGCTTGTTCATTGCAAACTCAAGGGAAGTCTAAAGTACGCTTGGATCTATTTCCTACTATTCAGCTATATTTCATTTCTTTTTGTTGTTATACCTTTTAGTAAGACAGAATTATTTTTGTAGAGATCAATGAGAAAAACTCTAATTTTTAGTATCTTGCATTATTGGCATTAGTTCTAGCCACTGCTTATTATGAAATGATTTAATGTTCAAAGTAAATGAATCATAGAATCATAGAAAATTAGGGCTGGAAGGGAACTCAGGAGGTTATCTAGTCCAACCCCCTGCTCAAAGCAAGACCACCCCCAACTATATCATCCCAGCCATGGCTTTGTCTAGCTGGGTCTTAAAAACCTCTAAGGATGGAGATTCCATACCCTCTTTGGTAACCTGTTCCAACGCTTTACTACCCTCCTCATGAGAAAGCCTTTCCTTGTATCTAACCTAAACTTCCTTGCTAAAACTTGAGACCATTGCTCCTTTTTTGTAATTTGCCACCACTAAGAACAGTTTAGCTCCAAGATGAAGGAGCCACTAGTGAAGGCCCACTACGATATAAATGCCACTTCATGTTCCCAGAGAACTTTGTCTGCCTATGTCCTTAGACCAACACGGCTGTAACCAACATTTCTAGCGGTGACTCTCAGTGTTACCTCATCTCAGTGTTACCACATGTCAGATATCATGGGGCCATAAAATGGAATTATTACTATAGGATTTTAAAGGTGTTCTATTTTTTAAATTATTTTAGTACTATTTTCTACTGCTTCTAATTCTAAAAATCACTAACAACTGATTTGTCTCATTCAAGAAAGCTGAGATTACAGGATTTAAAACCCCACTAAGAAAATGCCATTTCTTTTCCCAACTAAAATCCCACCTTTCCTTTGAATCAGTCTCACTGCAAAAGTTCCTCATATATTCATGGTCATAAAGGCTATCTCTGGGACTTTTGCTCCAAGCACCCTCAAATCCATGGTTAAGTTTAGGGCAAATATGATGTCAGACCCAACAGTAGCCACTGTGGATTCACACCCTGAGGCTTCAACAAATTCTGAACAACCCCAGTGACACCACAATTCCACTAAGGTAAGCAACATAATAGATCAGGTAGTCAACAATAGCAACTAAACTTTTATTATTCCATCACAAGAAAAGATCCAGTGATTGGTGATTGGTAGGGCTGTGTGAAATGTCACTGTCTGTTTCGATTTGACATTGTTTTGACTCATTTTGAGCTCAAAACAGCAAAATCAAATCTAAACAAAGGGCTTCGAAACAGCCTCAAAACAAAACAAGGCTAGTCGAAATGTTTTGAAAATTTCAAAATGTTTCAAGTTTTGAAGCATCCAGGAGTCAGGTGGTGGGAGACAGGGGAGAACCAGGGCTGTGCTCCCAGCAGCTCTGCAGTCCCTTGTGGCTCAGCCGGGAACGCAGCCCTGGCCCTCCCCACCTCCCGCAGCTGGGCTGCAGGAAGCCATTCATAGCGCAGGGGAAGGGAACTGAACCCAGGCTCAGTTCCCCTCCCCAGCACTGCGATCAGGTTGGGTAAGGGAACTAAGCCCAGTCACTCAGTTCCCCTCGCCAGTGCTAGACTGGGCTGGGGAAAGGAACTCAGCCCAGCTTCCTTTCCCCAGCCCGATCGTAGCACTGGAGAAGGGAACTGAGCAATGGGGCTCAGTTCCCTTCCCCAGCTCCCTGGTCCCAGGCAGCAGCACCTGGCTTCCCTCCATCATCTGGTAGACAGATTGGGGGGCTCACAGCCCCAGGAGGATTGGCACAGCCCTCGCAGCCCTCCCAGGGTTGCAGGCCCCCATCTCCCTGCCGGATGAGAGAGCCTGTTTCGAGCTTCCCCATTATAGTGAATGGGCAAAACATCGAAACAGTGTTGAAACAGTCTCACTGTTTCAACGAAGCGAAATGGAACAGCTGTTTCGAATCTAAATGAAATTTGAAATGAAACACTGTTCCATCAAAACTTCGAAACTCAAGTCGAAATGGAACGGTGCCATTTCACACAGCCCTATTGCTTGGTGTTACATCCTGAAAAATGCATCAGACATAATCAACACTGCTTAAGCAGAGAGAGCATGGACATTGTGGGGGAAACTTTTTTTCTGGATGGATCATGTACTGAAGAGTAGGGAATCTAATCCCACACCCCTTATCAATCAGAAACTAATGAGTCAACAATATCAGATCTGTCCATGCTGAAAAAATGTTCCCTCCCATCTGAGGTTGAACTCAGGAGGTATAAGAGGGATGTGGTGATGTATGGGGCAGCTGCCAGCTGCATCAGCCTTTATTTTTGCCCTGCCCTTTCCCCTCCCCTCACACCTGGGTGTTTTATTGGCCAAACTACAACAAGTCTGAAGCATAAAAAAGGAAAATCTTAGAACTTTTTTTTCTACCAATGAGCTCTGTTAGTCATTTCCTTGCTGATAAACCCCTGAAGATTAGAAAGAGGGCAATTCCAGGAAGAAGAGGGATTTGAATACTTCAATCACTGAGAGCCCTATTGTTAAGGCTCTCAGCCCATCACATGATGTAAACTGTAGAACTCTGGGGCAGCTGATAGAGAAAGAAAAGAAAACAAAGGAGAAAGGAAAAGGTTCATTGTAATCAGCAGAACTTTGCCACCATGGCCTCAGCTACCAAGTCACTGCACACGTGATTATATTGTGCTGTAATGTTACAAAAGGAATCGTTTATCATTGTTTCCATCCGTCCTGACAAGAAGTGTATTGCCATAACTGTGGATATAATGGTATTAATGGCAGAACTATTGAATGAGACATGTTCTTGTTCTCTTGAAGATCTCTGAAGCTAACAAACATAAGAAAGGCTGATTCTGCCTAGGAGATTGCAGGCTGCAAAATGTGTGTGTGTGAGTGTGCGTGTGTGAGAGAGAGAGAAAAAAATCCACTGAATGATGTTGGTAATGTCTCTGATATCTCTAATGTAGAATTTTATGTTATTACTCTGTTCTTTAATCTGCTTTCTCACTATAGTAGATAACCTGAACTTGGTAAATTCCACTTTAATCAGCAGGTGTCTCTCTCTATGACTGAGAAATATTCTAAAGTAGCAATTTAATCAGCCAGACAAAATAATTGAGTAAGGAAACTTTATTGAAACTCCAGTAGACAGTAGACAGTGTTTGGAAGTGCATAATAAATGGCATTCTGCTTTCAATAGGAAGTTAGTAGAGATGAGGTGGGTTTCAAATTCCAAGTTTCATGTATTCTTTTTATTCATGTATGTCTTAAAAATACCTACAGAGTGCAACTTGCATTATATTAGCATTCCTTTTTATGGGAGCATAATGTGGGAAATATCTATCTATCTATCTATCTATATTTAGTTTAGTTTAGTTTAGTTTTGTTTCATTTTATTTTACTTTTAATAATAATATAGCTTTGTCTAATCTTCTATATTGTAATATACCCTGCTTTTCAGTTGTGGTGTACAGATTTAGTACTCTTATGCAAACTTAGTAGTGGGGATAAAACACATTTCTCAAAACAATTCATTACATGTTAATACACATAGATGAATAAGATATATCAATTATTAGAAGCATCATACAGTCTTGGTTCTTAATGTCCCTGTTCTACATAACAAACTGTTATTGGTAGCTGACTGTTGTTCCCTAAGCTCAGCCTGGGCCCTCTGATTAACAATTGTTGTTTAAAGTCCTTGATAACTGCTGAAAAATTAAGATTGTAGAGTAGAGTTTTTGCTCATACTCCAAATTTGAAAGAGAAAATTGATAGTGGGGGAAGGGTTGTATTTGGCGCACAGAATAGAGATGAAGGAGCTGCATTAAAAAATTTCCTCTGCAAAATAGATGTCATGGAGTTGTGTAAACCATCTTCTTTAGTTATTCTATTGCTATCTAAGAAAGGTACCTGTTTATAGTTTCCAGTGGAACATGCCTGCTATCAAATGACTATAGTTTTACTGTCCAAAACCCTTAACAGTTAACAGAACTATGATTTAGTGAAAAGCACAGCATAACCTTCAGCAGTAAACCTCTTTGAAAAAGAACTCATGTGCTCTGACTGCCAAGTAAATTTAAATATGCTACCAATGGGAGGAAGAAACATGCTTTCTCTGCACCAGTGTCTAACTGCAAGAGGATATTCTCTAACTCAGCTGCCTTTCTTGTACACCACAGATTCACATTGTCATATGCTGGAGGGCTCTCTGAGGGGCTCCCAGGAGTCCCTTATTAAAATACCACCACAAAATTGAAGGGAGGGTTGATTTTCCTGTCTCTGATGGAGTTCATCCCTCTCTGGATCCTGCTTAATCATCCCTGCCAGAAATAACTTTTCCCTGGGGCTTATAAAGAGACTTCTGAAGAGAAAATCTCTTGCTTTCAGAATGTATCAGACTGCACCAAATGGCAGGTATCTTTAAAGTACATGTTCCCAAAAGACAATACCCTCATTACAAGGTCTTCACTTTCCCCCTATTTCAAACTATGCTAGCTGAACATACGGTTATCACGATATCACACTGAGTGTACTTTCATGAGAAAGCACAAACATTTTCAGCAACAGCACCTTATACAAGGTTTCCTGATAAATGGCCTTGTCTGCTCCTTTGGCTAAGGTTATAAGGAAGCAGATTTTTGTTTTGTTTTGTTAAAACAGGGTACAGCAGATTATCTAACTACCATTCTCACCGGGCGTGCCTATGTGAGATGCTAACTGCACAGTAGCCTAATAATACTGCACAGTAGAGTGTCACAGCACAAACAGTGCTAAGACACCACTATGCAGTATTATTAGACTACTGCGCAGTAGCATCACTAAAAAGGTGAGCACTGGCTCTACTGCACAGTAATGCCAGTTACGGCGCATTGATTTAGTACTTGATTATACAAGGACCGAACTTCATGCGCAGTAACTGTGGCATGTTAATGAATGTATAGATGTGTCCAGTGTGTACCCAGTCTGCTGACTAGTGATATAATTGAGCCTTCTCATTGATTTCAGTAAATTTTAGATGAGGCACTATGGTATAAATGAAAAGGGGTGGAGGTCACTAACTACAAAAAGGGATTTTTTTAAAAGATACCCCTTAAAAATTCCCTACATCACTACATAAACATCAGACTCATCCTTGAATTAGATTCTGGGTACATTAAACAAAAGTAGATTCTGAGAGCAGAGGTGCTTCCATTATGTCCAAAATGCATTAGGAAAAATGTCTGTGATATGGCAATTACACACGCCACTTAAGTGAGGGCTTTATTTTACTCCATTTGGAAGTTAACATTTTACAGGGAAGAAAATAATGAGAAGAAACTTATTGGACGTGTCATTTATTTTTTACAAAGGTAATTAGCAATTTAAAAGTGTCAAGAATTTAGCCAAGTCATTCCAGGCTTCTTCACAAACTCTATTTTCTGGAAATATACACAATCACAGTTCACTTCCCTGAGCATCACACACTTATTATAATTACAAGCACAGATTCTGCTGCACTTACTTGCACTAAAAAAAGCAGATTCTTCACAACTGGTCCCATTGAAATCAGTGAAACTACTGGCAGAGCACTCATTGTAATTAAATTTGGCAAAATCTGGCCTATAGCTAATCATAATATTGAATCATTATTACATCTGCATCATCATTTGATTTGAATTAATGAAAGATAAATGGGATTAACATATATTTCTTGCTATACTATAAGCATACATATACCTGAGGAATGTTATATGTATCCTAGAGTGAAGTACTATAAATATCATTTTTTATATATCATTAGGGTAGGGGAAATGCTGTGGTTTGATTTAAAGACAAGATTGAATTTGACCAACTAAAATTACATCCCAGTAGAAATAATCATTTTACATTTTGTTATACAGTATAGATTATACACTTTGGTAGATATTACCTGCAACCTGAAGTATTTTAAAAATGTACATGACCCTTATGAATTGTATATTTGTCATTCCCCATATTAAAAAAAATTATATATGTCATTTGTAATTCGTCTTACACACAACATCAAACTGATAAAAACTAGAAACATCACCCAAACAAAAATCAAAACGAAGAAAAAGTTTGCTGACTGTAGAGTACCATATTGGCAAAGGACTTAGATATTCTGACAGTATTGCTTCATCTAATTCCCAGGAATGAAAACTCCAGAAGAGAAGCCTTGAGTAAGGTGCCTGGATTCCCTGTGCAATGCAGAGTGGGGGTTAGGTGCTTCACAAATGGATTCTGGAAGAAAAAACATTAAGTAGTGAGCTTCCAACACCAGCCAATAGGAAACATTAAATATAGGACGATGTCTGAGATCCATCCCTTTCCAGGGCATAGCCCTACTTGCAGCAGTTAAGAGGCACCTCCCTCCTCTCAGGATTTACAACACCAAACTTTGCCTTTAAGGTCAGCATTCTTTCTCCAAAACTGAGAAAGAGTCTATAGGCTGTTCTAAGGGAAAAAACACTCTCAATCCCTCTTGGTGCAGCTGATTTGCTTGAATAAAAAAATAAAAATTTACTAGGTCATAAAGAGGGAGAGAGTATGACTTTCTAGCCTAATGGCTATTGTACACACAACTAGGACTGTGGAGAGCTTGGTTCTGTCTCTGCAGCAAAGACTCTTTATGTACGTTACATTAAACAGTCATCAGATAAAACAAAAAAGCAGTTCTTGAAACAGGACCAAAGCAGAGGTTTCTCTCCTTTGCCCTAATCACTAAGCTACACATATAGAATAAAATAGATTAGAATGAGGTTCTGGCATGGCAGTCAGTGGAAGGTGGAAGATTCTGGGACAAATATATATGCTTAATGAAGATAACCTTTGGTATCCCTCCACTTCCATCCCCCTTCTCTCTCTTTCCCACCCCCCGCCTGTCTCTCACCCATTGACTCCTCAATCTACATTTTCACTGACTGCCTGTCTTGTATGCATACCAGCCCAGCCCCTGGCTTCTTTACTTTTCATTCCATCCAGGAAGAGCACACACCAACTGCTGAAACTTCCTTAGCCTGACGAAGGGTTTTGAACCCAAAAGCTTGCTTAATAACTATTTTCCAACTATTTGGGTTGGTCTAATAAAAGATATCAGGTTCATCCAAGGAACCTTGTCTGCCTATGTCCTTAGACCAACACGGCTACAACCTACACCCCTTTTTAAAACTGACTTTTATTTTAATACAGTAGAAAAGCTCTATTTGAGAAAAACCCAAATCTATAGCCAGGTCAGGAAATGAAAAAGAGGAAGATAAACTAAAAGCAATGATATATAGATTTTATGGATGAACCAAGGCTGCACACTATTAGCTCTATGGAAAATATTAGAATAAACATTTATATTACTAAAATATATATAATTATTTTTAAAGAAAATGCTTCAATATTCTAATTTTAAATAAGATATGTTAATTTC